>NW_027520994.1:0-147981 GCF_052094955.1 Ictidomys tridecemlineatus
CACCTCAGTCTGAAAACTTTGTTCTCTGCAAGGATCCTAATGCACCCCAGTCTCAAAATTCTGCTCTCTGTAACAGTCCTTCTGCACCCCAGTCTCCAACCTCTGCTCTCTGTAACAGGCCTTTTGCACCCCATTCTCCAACCTCTGCTCTCTGTAATATTGCTTCTTCACTTCAATCTACAAACTCTGCTCTCTGCAACAGATCGTCCGAACCCCAGTCTCCAAACTCCGCTTACTGTATCACTCCATCTGCACCACAATTTCCAATATTTGCTTTCTGTAATAGTCTTTCTGCACCTCAGTCTACAAACTCTGCTCTCTGCACCAGTCTTTCTGCACCCAAATCTCCAAAATCTGCTTTCTGCAACAGTCCTTCTGCACCAAATCTCCAACCTCTGCCTATGTAAAAGTCCTAATGTAACCCAATCTCCAACCTCTGCTCTCTGCAACAGTCCTTCTGCACCCCAATGTGAACCTGTGCTCTCTGCTACAGTCCTTATACACCCGAGTGTCCAGCCTGTGCTCTCTGCAACAGTCCCTCTGCAACCCAGTCTCTAACATCTGCTCTGTGTAACAATTTTTCTGCACCTTAGTCTTCAACATATGCTCTCTGCAACGGTCCTTCTGCACCTCAGTCTCCAAAAACTACTCTCTGTAAATGTACTTATGAACACTTTGTCAAAACTCTGCTGCCTGTAACAGGCCTTCTGCACCCAGGTCTCCAACCGCTGTTCTTTATAACAATCCTTCTGCACCCCAGTCTCAAAATTTTGCTCTCTACAACGATCCTTCTGCACCCCAGTTTCCAACCTCTGCTACCTGTAACAGGCCTTTTGCCCCCAAATCTCCCACCTCTACTCTCTGTAACAGTCCTTTTGCACCTCAGTCTCCAACTTCTGCTCTCTGCAACAGTCCTTTTGCACATCAGTCTCCAAACATAGCTCTCTGCATCGATCTTTCTGCACCTCAGTCTCGAAAGTCTACTCTCTGTAACACTCCTTCTGCACCCCAGTCTCAAACTTTTGCTGTCTTCACAGATCCTTCTGCAAACCAGTCTCCAACATCTGCTCTCTGCAACTGTCCTTCTGCACCCCAGTCTCCAACCTCTGCTCTCTGCAATGATCCTTCTGCACCCCAGTATCCAACATCTGCTCTATGCAACAGTCCTTCTGCACCCCTGTCTCCAACCTCTGCTCTCTGCAACAGTCCTTCTGCACCTCAGTCTGAAAACGCTGTTCTCTGCAATGATCCTTCTTCACCCCAGTCTCCAAACTCTGCTCTCTGTAATACTCCTGTTGCACCTCAGTCTCGAAACTCTGCTCTTTTTAAGATCCTTCTGCAACCCTGTCTCCAAACTCTGCTCTATGTAACAGTCCTTCTGCACCACAATCTCCAACCTCTGCTCTTTGCAAGAGTCCTTCTAAAACCCAGTCTCCAAACTCTGCTTTCTGCAACAGTCCTTCTGCACCCCAGTCTCCAACTTCTGTTCTCTTTAACAATTTTTCTTCACCTCAGTTACCAAACTCTGATCTCTTCAATGTTCTTTCTGCACCACAGTCTCCAACCTCTGCTCTCTGTAACAGTCCTTCTGCACCCCAGTCTCCAACATCTGCTCTCTGTAACAGTCCTTCTGCACCAAATCTCCAACCTCTGCCTCTGTAACCCAGTCTCCAAACTCTGCTCTCTGCAACAGTTCTTCTGCACCCCAATCTTTAACCTGTGCTCGCTGCAACGGTCCTTCTGCACCTCAGTCTCCAAAAACTACTCTCTGTAAATGTACTTTTGAATCCCTTCTCCAAACTCTGCTCTCCGTAATAGGCCTTCTGCACCTCAGTTTCAACCTCTGTTCTCTATAACAATCCTTCTGCACCCCAGTCTCATAATTTTGCTCTCTACAACGATCCTTCTGCACCTCAGTCCCCAAACTCTGCTCTTTGCAACAGTCTTTCTGCACCTTAGTCTCCAACATGTGCTCTCTGAAAAAGTCCTTCTGCACCTCAGTCTTAAAACTTTGTTCTCTACAACGATCCTTCTGCACCCCAGTCTCCAACCTCTGCTCTCTGTAACAGTCCTGCTGCACAACGGTCTACAACTCTGCTTTCTGTAAGATCCTTGTGCAACCTTGTTTCAAAACTCAGCTCTCTATAGGAGTTCTACTGCACCCCAGTCTCCAACCTCTGCTCTCTGCAACGATCCTTCTGCACCTCAGTCTCGAAACTCTACTCTCTGTAACAGTCCTTCTGAACCCCAGTCTCAAACCTCTGCTGTTTGCAACGATCATTCTGTACACCAGTTTCCAACGTCTGCTCTCTGCAACAGTCCTTCTGCACCCAAGTCTCCAACCTCTGCTCTCTGCAACGATCCCTGTGTACCCCAGTATCCAATATCTGCTCTATGCAACAGTCCTTCTGCACCCCTATCTCAAACCTCTGCTCTCTGCAACAGTGCTTCTGCACCTCAGTCTGAAAACGCTGTTCTCTGCAATGATCCTTCTGCACCCCAGTCTCTAAACTCTACTCTCTGTAATACTCCTGTTGCACCTCAGTCTCGAAACTCTGCTCTCTGTAAGATTCTTCTGCAACCCTGTCTCCAAACTCTGCTCTATGTAACAGTCCTTCTGCACCCCAGTCGCCAACCTCTGCTCTTTGCAAGAGTCCTTCTAAAACCCAGTCTCCAAACTCTGCTTTCTGCAACAGTCCTTCTGCACCCCAGTCTCCAACTTCTGTTCTCTTTAACAATCCTTCTTCACCTCAGTTACCAAACTCTGATCTCTGCAATGGTCCTTCTGCACCACAGTCTCCAACCTCTGCTCTCTGTAACAATCTCTCTGCACCCTAGTCTAAAAATTCTGCTCTCTACAACAGTCCTTTTGCACCCCAGTTTCCAACCTTTGCTCTCTGCAAAAGTCCTTCTGCACCCCAGTCTCAAACAACTTCTGCACCTCTGTCTGACAACTCTGCTCTCTGCAGCGATCATTTTGCACCCCAGTCTTCAAACTCTGCTTTATGTAACAGTCTTTCGGGACCTCAGTCTCCAACCTCTTCTCTCTGTAAGATCCTTCTGCACCCCAGTTTCCAAACTCTGCTCTCTGTAATATTCCTTCTGCTCCCCAGTCTCCAACCTCTGCTCTCTGAAACAGTCCTTCTGTCCCGCAGTCTCCAACCTCTTCTCTCTGTAATGGTTCTTTTTCTCCCCATTCTCCAAACTCTGATCTCTGTAACAATCCTTCTTCACCCCAGTCTCCAACCTCTGCTGTCTTCAACGATTTTTTTGCACCCCAGTCTCCAACCTCTGCTCTCTTCATAAGTCTTTCTGTGCCCCAGTCTCCAACATCTGCTCTCAGCAACAGTCCTACTGAACCTAAGTGTGAAAACTCTGCTCTCTACAACGATCCTTGTGCACCCCAGTCTCCCAACTCTGCTTTTTGTAACAGTCCTACTGCACCTAAGTCTCCAAAATCTATTCTCTGTAACAGTGCTTCTGAACAGCAGCCTCCAATCTCTGATCTCTGTAAGATCCTTCTGAACCCAAGTTTCCAAATCTGCTCTCTGTAACATTTCTTATACTCCACAGACTCCAACCTCTTCTCTCTGTAACAATCCTTCTGCTCCACAGTCTCCAACCTCTGCTCTCTGTAACAGTCCATCTGCTCCCCAGTCTCCAACCTCTGCTCTCTGTAACAGTCCTTCTGTACCTCAGTCTCCAAACTCTGCTCTCAGTAATGGTCTTTCTGCACCCCAGTCTTCAACCTCGCTTTTCTGTATCATTCCTTCTGCACAACAGTTTCCAACCTCTGCTCCCTGCAACATTCCTTCTGCACCTCAGTCTCCATCATCTGCTCTCTGCGACAGTTCGTCTGCACCCCAGTATCCAAGGTCTGCACTCTGAAATAGTCCTTCTCCACACCAGTCTCCAAACTCTGCTCTCTGTAACAGTCCTCCTGTAGTGCAGTCTCCAAAATCTTCACTCTGTAAGGGTTCTTCTGCTCCCCAGTCTTCAACCTTTGCTTTCGGTATCAGTCCTTCTGCACCAAAGTCTCAAACCTCTTTATCTGCAACAATCCTTCTACACCGCAGTCTCCAAACTCTGCTATCTGCAACAGTCTTTCTGCACCCCAGGCTCCATCCTCTGCTCTCTGTAACAATCCTTCTGCACCTCAGTCTCAAAACTCTGCTCTCTACAACGGTGCTTCTGCACCTCAGTCTCTAACCTCTACTCTCTGTAACAGTCCTGCTGCAGCTCAGTCTCCAATATCTGCTCTCTCTAAGACCCTTCTGCAACCCAGTCTGTAAATTCTGCCCTCTGTAACAGTCCTTCTGCACCCATTCTCCAACCACTGTTCTCTGTAACATTCCTTTTATACGCTGGTCTCAAACCTCTGCTGGCTAGAACAATCCTTCTGCACCCCAGTCTCCATCCTCTGCTCTCTACAACAGTCCTTCTGCACCCCAGTCTCCAATATCTGCTCTCTGCAACAGTCCTTCTGCACCCCAGTCTCCAACCTCTGTTCGCTGTAACAGTCCTGCTGTACCACAGTCTCTAAGCTCTGCTCTCTGTAAGATCCTTCTGCATTCCTGTTTCCAAACTCTGCTGTCTGTAACAGTTCTTCTGCACCCCAGTCTCCAACCTCTGCTTTCTGTAACAGGCCTTTTGCACCCCATTCTCCAACCTCTGCTCTCTGCAACAGTTCTTCTGCACACGAGTCTCCAAACTCAGCTTTCTGTATCAGTCCATCTGCACCCCAATCTCCAACCTCTGCTCTCTGTAACACTACTTCTGCATCTCAGTCTACAAACTCTGCTCTCTGCAGCAGTCCTTCTGCAACCCAGTCTCCAACATCTGCTCTCCGCAAAAGTCCTTCTGCACCAAAGTCTCCAACCTCTGCCTCTGTAACAGTCCTACTGCAACACAGTCTTCAACCTGTACTCTCTGCAACAGTCCTCCTTCACCCAAATCTCAAACCTGTGCTCTCCGCAACAGTCCTGCTACACCCCACGTCCAGCCTCTGCTCTCTGCATCAGTCCCTCTGAGACCAAGTCTCCAACGTCTGCTCTCTGTAACAATCCTTCTGCACCTCAGTCTCCAACCTCTTCTCTCTGCAATGGTCCTTCTGCACCTCGGGCTCTACTCTCTGTAAAAGTACTTCTGCACCCCTTCTCCAAACTCTGCTCTCCGTAACAGGCCTTCTGCACCCCAGTCTCTGACCTCTGTTCTCTATAACGATCCTTCTGCACCCCAGTCTCCAACCTCTGCCCTCTTTACCAGTTCTCAGCACTTCAGTCTCCAAACTCTGCTCTCTGTAACAGTCTTTCTGCTCCTCAGTCTCCAACCTTGCTCTCTGCAACAGTCCTTCTGCACTCCAGTCTCCAACCTCTGCTCTCTGCAACAGTCCTTCTGCACCCCAGTCTCCAATATCTGCACTCTGAAATAGTCCTTTTCAACCCCAGTCTCCAAACTCTGCTCTCTGTAACAGGCCTCAAGTCTTTAAAGTCTGCTCTCTGTAATTTTCCTTCTTTACCACAGTCTCCAACCTTTTCTTTCTCTATCAGTCCTTCTGCACCCCAGTCTCCAACCAGTGATCTGTGTAACAGTCTTTCTGCATCTCAGTCTCCAAACTCTGCTCTCTGCAACATTTCTTCTGCACCCAAGTCTCCAAACTCCGTTCCCTCAAAAGTCCTTCTACACCACAGTCTCCAACCTCTGCTATCTGCAACAGTCCTTCTGCACCCCAGTCTCCAAAATCTGCTCTCTGTAACAATCCTTCTGCACCTCAGGCTCCAACCTCTACTCTCTGTTACAGTCGTTCTGCACATCAGTCTCCAACCACTGCTCGGTGTAAGATCTTTAGGCAACCAGTCTCCAAACTCTTCCCTCTGTAACAGTCCTTCTGCACCCTTTCTCTAAACCTTTTTCTCTGTCACAAGCATTCTGCACCCCAGTCTCAAACCTGTGCTCTCTACAACAATCCTTTTTCACCCCAGTCTCCAACGTCTGCTCTTTGCAACAGTCCTTCTGCACCAAAGCCTCAAACAACTGATCTCTGCAACAGTCCTTCTGCACCTCAGTCTGAAAATTCTGTGCTCTGAAATGATCCGTCTGCACTAAAGTCTTTAAACACTGCTCTCTGTAATAGTCTTTCTTCTTCCGAGTCTCCAACCTCTGCTCTCTGTAACAGGACCTCCGCAAGTCAATCTCCAAGGTCTGCTCTCTGCAACAGTCGTTCTGCACCCCAGTCTCCAACCTCTGCTCTCTAGAACACTCCTTCTGCACCCTACTTACCAACATCTTCTCTCTGCAACAGTCCTTCTTCACACGACTCTCCAACATCTGCTCTCTGCAACAGTTCTTCTGCACCTCAGTCTGAAAACTCTGCTCTCTGCAACGACACTTCTGCACCTCAGTCTCCTACCTCTGCTCTGTGTAACAGTCATTCTACACCTCAGTCTCCCAAATCTGCTATCTGTAAGATCCTTCTGACACCCAGGTTTTAAACTCTGCACTCTTTAACAGTCCTTTTGCACCCCAGTCTCTAAACTCTGCTCTCTGAAACAGTTCTTCTGCACCCCAGTCTCCAAACTCTAATCCGTGTAACAGTCTTCTGCACCCCAGTTTCTAAAATCTTCTCTCTGCAACAGTCCTTCTGCACCCTAGTCTCAAACCTCTGCTCTCTGCAATGATCCTACTGCACCCTAGTCTCCAACCTCTGATCGCTACAAGAGTCCTTCTGCACCTCAGTCTCCAACTTCTGCTCTCTGTAAGATCTTTCTTCACCCCTGTCTCCAAGCTCCGCTCCTTTCAACCATCCTTCTGCACACCAGTCTTCAACCTCTACTCTATGTAACAGGACTTCTGCACCTCAGTCTCCAATAACTGCTCTCTGCAACAGTCCTTCTGCACCACAGTCTCTAAACTCTGGTCTCTGATAGATCCTTCTGCACTCCAGATTCTAAACTTTGTTCTCTGTAACATTCCTTCTCTTCCCCAGTCTTTATCCTCTGCTTTGTAAAAGTGTCCTGCAGCACCTTAGTCTCCAACCTCTGTCCTCTGCGACCTCTGTCCTTCTGCTCCCAGTCTCCAACTTCTGCTCTCTATAACAGTCCTTCTGTACCGCAGTCTCCAAACACTGCTCTCCGTAACTTGCCTTCTGCACCCCAGTCTCCAAATACTGCTTTCTGTATCAGTCCTTCTGAACCTCAGTCTCAAACCTCTGATCTCTGTATCTATCCTTCTGCACTTCAGTCTCCAACCTGTGCTCTCTGTATCATTCCTTCTGCACCCCAGTCTCCAAACTCTGCTCTCTGTAACAGTTTTTCTATACCGCAGTCTCCAAACTCTGGTCTCTGTAACGGTCGTTCTGCATCCCAATTTTCAACCTCAACTTTCTGTAACAGTTCTTCTGAACATCAGTCTGATACCTCTGCTCTCTACATGATCCTTCTGCACCACAGTTTCAAAACATTGCTCAATGTAACAGTCCACCTGCACCTCAAACTCCACCCTCTCCTCTCTATAACAGGCCTTCTGCATGACACTCTCCAAAGGCTTCTCTCTGTAGCAGGCCTTCTGCACCCCAGTCTCCAAAATGTGCTCTCTGTAACGATCCTTCTGCACCCCAGTCTCCAACCTCTGCTCTCTGCAATGATTCTAGTGCACCCCAGTCTCCAATCTTTGATCTCTGCAACAGTCCTTCTTAACCACAGTCTCCAAATTATGCTCTCTGTAAGATCTTTCTGCACCCCTGTATCCAACTGCTGCTCTCTGTAACAGTCCTTCTGCATCCAAGTCTCCAACCTTGGCTCTCTGTAGCAGGATTTCCACATATCAGTCATTAAACTCTGCTCTCTGCAACAGTCCTTCTGCAGCATATTCTCCAACCGCTGCTCTCTACAACAGTCCTTCTGCACCCTAGATACAAACATCTGCTCTCTGCAACAGTCTTTCTGCAACCCAGTCTCCAACATCTGTTCTCTGCAACAGTTCTTCTGCATCTCAGTCTGTAAGCTCTGCTCTCTGCAACAGCTCTTCTGCACCCCGGTCTCCTACCTCTTCTCTCTGTAACAGTCCTTCTTCTCCTCAGTCTCCCAACTCTGCTCTCTGTAAGATCCTTTTGCAACCCAGCCTTTAAACTTTGCACTCTGTAACAGTCCTTCTGCACAACAGTCTCCAAACTGTGCTCTCTTAAACAGGCCTTCTGCACCCCAGTCTCCAACCTCTTCTCTCTGCAAAGATTTTTCTCCACCCCAGTCTTTAACATCTGCTCTCTGCAACAGTCCTTTTGCACCCCAGTCTCCAAACTCTGCACTGTGTAAGATCCATCTGAACCCCAGTCTTCTACCTCTGCTCTCTGTAACAGTCCTTCTGCACCTCAGTCTCCAACCTCTGCTCTATGTAATAGTCCTTCTGCACCCCAGCCTCTAAAATCTGCTCTCTGGAACAGTCCTTCTGTACCCCAGTCTCCAACATCTGCTCTCTGCAGCAGTCTTTCTGAACCCAAGTCTCCGAACTCTGCTCTTTGCAACGATCCTTCTGGACCCCTGTCTCTAACGACTTCTATCTGCAACAGTTCTTCTGCACACCAGTCATTAAACTTTGCACTCTGTTACATCGTTCTGCGCAACAGTCTTTAAACTCTGCTCTCTGTAACAGGACTTCTGCACTCCAGTCTCCAACATCTTCTCTCTTCAACGATTCTTCTCCACTCAGGTCTCCAACATCTGCTCTCTGCAACAGTCCTTTGCACCTCAGTCGCTAAACTCTGCTCTCTGTAAGATCCATCTGAACCCCAGTCTCCAAACTCTGCTCTCTGTAACTGTCCTTCTTCACCCCAGTCATCAAACTCTGCTCTCTGCCACAGTCCTTCTGAACCCCAGTCTCCAACATCTGCTCTCTTCAACAGTCCTTCTGCACCACAGTCTCCAACCTCTACTCTCTATAATATCCTTCTGCACTCCAGTTTCCAGACTCTGCTCTTTGTAATATTATTTCTCCACACCAGTCTCCAACCTCTGTCCTCTGAAACAGTACTTTAGCTCCCAAGACTCCAAGATCTGCTCTCTGTAACAGTCCTTCTGTACTGCAGTCTCCAACCTGTGTTCTTTGTAAGGGTCCTTCTACACCCAGTCTCCAACCTCTGCTTTCTGTATAAGTTTGTCTCAACCCCAGTCTCTAACCTCTGTTCTCTGTATCTAACCGTGTGCACCTAGTCTCCAACCTATGCTCTCTGTAGGAATCCTTCTGCACCCCAGTCTCCAACCTCTGCTTTCGGTAACAGTCCTACACCGCAGTCTCCAACCTCTGCTCTCTGTAACTGTACTTCTGCACCCCAATTTCCAAACTCTACTTCCTGTAACAGTCATTCTGCACCCGAGTCTCCAAACTCTTTTATGTGTAACAGTCCTTCTACACCTCAGTTTCCAACGTCTGCTCTTTGTAACCATCCTTCTTGACCTCAGTCTGAAACCTCTGCTCTGTGCACGATTTTCTGCACCCCAGTTTCAAACCACTGCTCTCTGTAAAAGTCCACCTGCACCTCAGTCTCCAACTTCTGCTCTCTGTAAGATCCTTCAGCAACCCAGTCTCCAAACTCTGCTCTCTATAACAGTCCTTCTGCACCCCAGTCTCCAAACTCTCCTCTCTGCAACAGTCCTTCTGCACCCCAGTCTCGAACGTCTGCTCTCTGCAACAGTCCTTCTGAACCTCAGTCTTAAAACTCTGCTCCCTTAAACCACCCTTCTGCACGCCAGTCTCCTAATTCTGCTCTCTGTAACAGTCCTTCTGCACCTCATTCTCCCAACTCTGCTCTCTGTAAGATCCTTCTACAACCCAGTCTTTAAACTCTGCACTCTTTAACAGTCCTTCTGCACATCAGTCTCCAAACTCTGCTCTCTGTAACAGGACTTCTGCAACCCAGTCTCCAACCTCTACTTTCTTTATCAGTCCTTCTGCACTTAAGTCTCCAACCTCTGCTCTCTGTAACAGTTCTTCTGCACCTATGTCTCCAACGTCTGAAATCTGCAACAGTCCTTTGGCACCCCATTCTCCAAACTCTGGTATCTGCAAAAGTCCTTCTACACCCTAGTCTTTAACCTCGACACATTGCAACAGTCCTTCTGCACCTCGGTCTCCAACCTCTTCTCTTTCCAAAGGTCTTTCTGCACCTCAGTCTTCAACCTCTGCTCTCTGTAACAGTCCTTCTGCACCCCAGTCTCCAAAATCTGCTCTCTGTAACATTCCTTCGGCACCACAGTCTCTACCCTCTGCTCTCTGCAACGATCCTTTTACACCCAAGTCTCCAAACTCTGCTCTCTGCAACACTTCTTCTGCACCCCAGTCTCCAACATCTGCTCTCTGCAACAGTTTTTCTAAACCTGATTCTGAAAACTCAGCTCTCTGCAACGATCCTTGTGGACCAAAGTCTACAACCTCTGCTCTCTCTGACAGTCCTTCAGCACCTCAGTCACCAACCTCTGCTCTCTGTAAGATCCTTATGCCAACCAGTCTCCAAACGCTTCTCTATGTTACAGGCCTTCTGCTCCGCAGTCTCCAAGCTCTGTTCTGTGCAACAGGTCTTCTGCACCTCAGTCCCCAACTCTTCTCTCTGCAACTATCGTTCTGCATCCCATTCTCCAACCTCTGCTCTCTGCCACAGTCTTATTGCACCCCAGTCTCAAACCTCTGCTCTCTGTAAGATAATTCTGCACATCTGTCTCCAACCTCTGCTCTCTTTAACAGTACTTCTGTACCACAGTCTCCAAACTCTATTCTCTGTAACGGTCCTTCTGTACCCAAGTCTCCAAACACTGCCCTCTTCCACAGTCCTTCTGCACCTCAGTCTCCAAACACTGCTCTCTGTAACAGTTTTTCTGCACCTCAGTCTTCAAAAACTGCTCTATGCAACAATCCTTCTGCACCCCAGTCTCCAAACTTTCCACTCTGTAAGATCCTTCTGCTCCTCAGTCTCCAAAGTCTACACTCAGTATCAGTCATTTTCACACCAGTCTGCAAACACTGCTCCCTGTAACAATTTTTCTCCACTTCAGTCTTAAACAACTGCTCTCTGCAACAGTCCTTCTGCACCACAGTCTCCAAACTCTGCTCTTTAGAACAGTTTTTCTATAGCCCAGTCTCCATAATCTACTCTCTGCAACGATCCTTCTGCACCCCAGTTTCCAACGTCTGCTCTCTGCAACAATCCTTCTGCACCCCAGTCTCCAAACTTTCCTCTCTATAAAATTTTTCTACACCCCAGATTCCAAACTCTGCTCTCTGTAACATTCCTCCTGCACACCAGTCTCCAACGTCTGCCCTGTGCAATGGTCCCTCTGCACCCCAGTCTCCAACCTTGTTCTCTACAACAGTTCTTCTGTACCACAGTCTTCAACCTCTGTTCTCTGTATGGGTCCTTCTGCACCCCTGTCTCCAAACTCTGCTTTCTGTATCAGTCCTTCTGCACCACAGTCTCCAAACTCTGCTCTCTGTAACAGTCCTTCTGCACCTCACTCTTCAACCTCTGCTCCCTGCAATAGTCCTTCTGCACACCAGTCTTAAACCTCTGCTCTCTGCAAGAGTCCTTCTGAACCCCAGTCTCCAACATCTGCTCTCTGCAACAATCCTTCTCCACCCCAGTCTCCATCATCTGTACTCTGTAACAGTCCTTCTGTACTGCAGTTTCCAAAATCTTCTCTCTGTAATGGTCCTTCTGGACCCCAGTTCATTTCTTAACCTCTGTTTGCTACAACAGGTATTCTGCACCCCAGTCTCCAACTTCTTCTCTCTGTAACAGTCCTTCTGTACCGCAGTCTCCAACCTCTGTTCTCTGTAAGGGTCCTTCTGCACCCAAGTCTCCAATCACTGCTTTCTGTATCAGTCCTTTTGCACCATATTCTCCAAACTCTGCTCTCTTTAACAATCCTTCTGCACCTCAGTCTGCAGCCTCTGCTCTCTGCAATAGTCCTTCTGCACCCCAGTCTCTAACCTCTGCTCTCTGCAACAGTTCTTCTGCACCACAGTCACCAACCTCTGCTTTCTGTATCAGTCCTTCTGCACCCCAGTCTCCAAACTCTGCTCTCTGTAACAATCTTTCTGCACCTCAGTCTCCAACCTCTACTTTCCTCAGCAGTCCTTCTCCACTCTAGTCCCCATCCTCTGCTCTCTTCCACAGTCCTTCTGCACCTCATTCTGAAAACTCTTCTCTCTGGAACGATTCTTCTGCATCTCAGTCTCAAAACTCTTCTCTTTGTAACAGTCTTTATGTACCTCACTCTCCAAACTTTTGTCTCTGTGAGATCCTTTTGCAACCCACGCTTTAAACTCTGCTCTTTGTAACTATCCTTCTGCACCCCAGTCTCCAAGCACTGCTCTCTGTAACAGGCATTCTGCACCCCAATCTCCAACCTATGCTGTCTATAACATGCCTTTTGACCCCAGTCTCCAAACTCTTCTTTTTTCAACTATCCTTCTGCACCACAGTCTCCAAAATCTGCTCTCTGCAACAATCCTTTTTCACCCCAGTCTCCAAAGTCTGCTCTCTGTAACAGTCCTTCTGCACCCCAGTCTCCAACCTCTGGTCTCTGCAAAAGTCCTTCAGCACCCAAGTCTCCAACATCTGCTCTCTGCAACAGTCCTTCAAAACCCCAGTCTACAACTTCTACTCTCTGCAACAGTCCTTCTACCCTGTAGTCTCGATACTCTGCTCGCCACAATGATCCTTCTGCACCACAGTCTCCAAACTCTGTTCACTTCAATAGTTCTTCTGCACCCTAGTCTCCAACCTCTGCTCTCTGTAAGAATCCTTATGCACTCCAGTATCCAACCTCTGATTTCTGTATCAGTGGTTTTCCACCACAGTCTCGAAAATCTACCCGCTGTAACAGTCCTTCTGCAACTCAGTTTGCAAACACTGCTCTCTGCAACAGTTCTTTTGCACCTCAGTCTCCAACCTCTGGTCTCTGTAATGGTTCTTCGGCACCCGAGTCTCCAACCTCTGCGTTCTGTATCAGTCCTTCTGCACCCCAGTAACCAACCTCTTCTCTCTGTAACAATCCTTCTGCACCTCGGTCTCTAATGTCTGCTCTCTGCAACGGTCCTTCTGCACCTCAGTCTCCAACCTCTTCTCTCTGTAACAGTGCTTCTGCACCTCAGTCTCCAAATTTGCTCTCCTTAATATCTTTCTGCAACCCAGTATTCGAACTCTGCTCTCTGTACAAATCTTTCTGCATCCCAGTCTCCAAACTCTGCTGTCTGTAACAGGCCTTCTGCACCCCAGTCTCCGAACTCTGCTTTCTGTATCAGTCCTTCTGCATCCCAGTCTCCAACCTCTGGTCTCTACAACAATCCTTCTGCACCCCAGTCTTCAACCTCTGTTCTCTACAACACTTCTTCTGCACCCCAGTCTCCAAACACTGCTATCTGTAAAAGTCTATCTGTTCCGCAGAATCCAACCTCTGTTTCCTATAAGGTTCCTTCTTCACCCGAGTTTCCAACCTGGGCTTTCTGTATCAGTCCTTCTGCACCACAGTCTCCAAACTCTGCTCTGTAACAGTCCTTCTCCACCACAGTCTTCAACCTCTGCTCTCTGCAAAAGTCCTTCTGCACCCCAGTCTCCAACATCTACTCTCTACAACAGTCTTTCTACACCCCAGTCTCGAACCTATGCTCTCTGTAACAGTACTTTTGTACTGCAGTATCCAAACTCTTCTCTCTGTAACGGTCCTTCTGCACCCCACTCTCCAACCTCTGCTTTCTTTATCAGTCCTTCTGCACTCAGTCTCCAACCTGTGCTCTGAAACTGTCCTTCTGCATTTCAGTCTCTAACGTCTGGTAGCTGCAACAGTCTTTCGGAACCCCAAACTTCAACCTCTGCTCTCTGCAACAGTCCTACACCCAAGTCTCCAACCTCTGCACTCTGCAACAGTCCTTCTGAACCTCAGTCTCCAACCTCTTCTCTTTGCAAAGGTCTTTCTGCACCTCAGTCTTCAACATCTACTCTCTGTAACAGTCCTTCTGCTCTCTGTAAGATCCTTCAAAAAATCAGTCTCCAAAGTCTGCTTTCTATAACAGTCCTTCTGCAACCCAGTCTCAAAATTCTGCAGTCTGTAAAACTCCTTCGGCACCCCAGTCTGCACCCTATGTTCTCTGCAACGATCCTTCTACACCCAAGTCTCCAACCTCTGCTCGCTGCAACACTTCTTCTGCACCCCGGTCCCCTACATCTGCTCTCTGCATCAGTTTTTCTAAACCTCATTATGAAAACTCTGCTCTCTGAAAGGATCCTTCTGGACCCCAGTTTCCAAACTCTGCTCTCTCTGACAGTCCTTTGGCACCTCAGTCACAAAACTCTGCTCTCTGTAAGATCTTTATGCCACTCATTCTCCAAAATTTTCTCTTTGTAACAGGCCTTCTGCACCTCAGTATCTAACCTCTTCTCTCTGCAACAATCCTTCTGCACCCTATTCTACAAACTCTGCTCTCTGCATCAGTCCTATTGCACCTCAGTCTCCAACCTCTGCTCTCTGTAAGATCCTTCTTCACACCTGTCTCAAACCTCTGCTCTCGTTAACAGTTCTTCTGTACAGCAGTCTCTAACCTGTTTTCATTGTAACAGTCTTTTTGCACCCCAGTTTCCAAACACTGAACTCTGCACAGTCCTTCTGCACCCAGTCTCCAACCTCTCTTCTCTGTGACAGTTCTTCTGCACCTCAGTCTTCAAACTCTGCTCTCTGTAATAGTCCTTCTGCACCTCAGTCTTCAAAAACTGCTCTCTGCAACAGTCCTTCTTCATCCCAGTCTCCAAACTCTGCTCTCTAGAACAGTCCTTCTATACACCAGTCTCCATAATCTACTCTTTGCAATGATCCTTCTGCATTCCAGTCTCCAAAGTCTGCTCTCTGAAACAATCCTTCTTCACCCCAATTTGAAAAATTTCCTCTCTGTAAGATTGTTCTGGTCCCCAGTCACCAAGCTCTGCTCTCAGTATTAGTCCTTCTGCACCCCAGTCTCCAAACATTGCTCTCTGTAACAGTTTATCTGCACCTCAGTCTTCAACAAATGCTCTCTGCAACAGTCCTGCTGCACCCCAGTCTCCAACGTCTGCTCTATAGAACAGTCCTTCAATATCACAGTCTCCATAATCTACTCTCTGCAACGATCCTTCTGCACCCCAGTCTCCAACGTCTGCTCTCTGCAACAATCGTTCTCACCCAAGTCTCCAAACATTCCTCTATTTAAAATTCTCCTTCACCCCAGTTTCCACACTCTGCTCTCTGTAACATTCCTTCTGTACCACAGTCTCTAATATCTGCCATCTGCAATGGTCCCTATGCACCCCAGTCTCCAACCTTGTTCTCTACAACAGTTTTTCTGTACGGCAGTCTCTAACCTCTGCTCTCTGTAATGGTCCTTCTGCACCCCAGTCTCCAAAATCTGCTTTCTGTATCAGTCCGTCTGCACCATATTCTCCAACCCCCGCTCTCTGCAACAGTCCTTCTGCACCCCAGTATCCAACATCTGCTCTGCAACAGTCCTTCTGAACCACCGTCTCAAACATGGTACATGCTCTGTGTAACAGTCCTTCTGTACTGCAGTCTCTAAACTATGCTCTCTGTAACGGTCTTTCCGCACCCTAGTTTACAAACTCTGCTCTCTGTGACATTCCTTCTCAAACCCAGTCTCCAACCTCTGCTTACTGCAACAGTCTTTCTGCATCCCAGTCTCCAAACTCTGCTCCTTATAGCAGCCTTTCTGCACCTCAGTCTCCAACCTCTTCTCTCTGCAACAGTCCTTCTACACCCCAGTTGCCAACCTCTGCTCTCTGTAAGATCCTTCTGCACCCCAGTCCCCAACGTCTGCTCTCTGCAACAGTCCTTCTGCACCCTAGTCTCCAACCTCTGCTCTCTGTAAGATCCTTCTGCAACCCCATCTCCGAACTCTGCTCTCTGTAACAGTCCTTCTGTACCGCAGTCTCCAAACTCTGCTCCCTGTAACGGTCCTTCTGCACCCCAGTCTCCAAACACTGCTTTCTGTATCAGTCCTTCTGCACCACAGTCTCCTACGTCTGCTCTCTGCTACAATCTTACTGAACCCCAGTCTTCATCATCTAATCTCTTCAACAGTCTTTCTGCACCCCAGTCACCAACCTCTGCTCTCTGTAACAGTCTTTCTGAACCTCAGTCTTTAACTTCTACTCTCTGCAATACTACTTCTGCACCCAAATCTCCAACATCTGCCCTATGCAACAGTCCTTCTGCACGTCAATATCCAAACTCTGTTCTCTGTAACAATCCTTCTGCTCCCCAGTCTCCAAATTCTGCTCTCTGCAAAGGTGCTTCTTCACCCCACTCTCCAACCTCTGTTCGCTGTAATATGCTTCTTTACCCCAGTGTCCAAACTCTGCTCTCTGTAACAATCCTTCTGCACCTCAGTCTCCAAACTCTGCTCTCTGCAATGGTCCTTCTGCAACCCTGTCTTAAACCTCTGTTCTTGCAACAGTCCTTTCGCTCCCCAGTCTCTAATCTCTGCTCTTTGTATAAGTCTTTTAGCACCCCAGTCTCCAATCTCAGCTCTCTGTAACGGTCCTTCGGCACCCCAGTCTCCAACCTCTGCTTTCTTACCAGTTGTGCACCCCAGTCTCCAAACTCTTCTCTCTGAAAAATCCTTCTGCACCCCAGTCTCCTACGTCTGCTCTCTACAACAGTTTTTCTGCACTTAAGTCTCCAACCTCTGCTCTCTGTAAGATCCTTCTGCACCCCAGTCTCCAACCTCTGCTATCTTCAACGGTCCTTCTGCACCTCAATCTCCAACCTGTGCTCTCTGTAACAGTCCTTCTGCACCTCAGTCTCCAACCTCTGCTCTCTGCAACAATCCTTCTGCACCCCAGTCTCCTACATCTGCTCTCTACAACAGTCCTTCTGCACCCCAGTCTCCAACCTCTGGTCTCTGTAACAGTTCTTCTGCACCGCAGTCCCTAACCTCTGCTCTCTGTAGTTGTCCTTCTGCACCCTAGTCTTTTAACTCTGCTTTCTGTATCAGTCGTTCTGCACCTCAGACTCCAACCTCTGCTCTCTGTAACAGTCCTTCTGCACCTCAGTCTTCAACCTCTGCTCTCTGCAATTGACCTTCTTCACCTCAGTATCCAACCTCTACTCTCTGTAACAGTCCTTATGCATCTCAGTCTTCAAACTCTACTCTCTGGAAGATACTTTTGCAAACCAATCTCCAAAATTTGCTCTCTGTAACAGTCCTTCTGCACCCCTTCTCAAAACTCTGCTCTGTGTAAATGTCTTTCTGCACCCCAGTCTCCAACATCTCCTCTCTGGAACAGTCCTTCTGCACACAAATCTCCAACCTCTGCTCTCTGCATCAGTCCTTCTGCACCCCAGTCTCAAACATCTGCTCTCTGCATTAGACCTTCTGCACCTCAACTGAAAATTCTGCTCTCTTCCACCATCTTTCTGCACCCCAGTCTTCAACCTCTATTCTCTGCAACAGTCCTTCTGCATCCCAGTCTCCAACCTCTGCTCTCTGTAACAGTCCTTCTGGACCTAAGTCTCCAAATTATGCTCTCTGTAAGAGTCCTTCTGAAACCCAATCTCCAACCTCTTTTGTCTGCAACAATAATTCTGCACCCCAGTCTCCAACATCTGCTTTCTGTATCAGTCCTGCACCCCAGTCTCCAAAATCTTCTCTCTGAAACAGTTCTTCTTTACCTCAGTCTCCAACCTCTGCTATCTGTAACAGTCCTTCTGCAAACAAGTCTCCAGTCTCCTCTCTCTGCAACGATCCTTCTTCACCTCAGTGTCCAAACTCTGCTCTCTTTAACAGTCTTTCTGCACCACAGTCTTTAACCTCTGCTCTCTGCAACAGTCCTTCTGCACCTTAGTCTCCAAACTCTGCTCTCTGCAACACTCCTTCTACAACCCAGTCTCAAACCTCTGCTCCCTGTAAGATCCTTCTGCACACCTGTATCCAACCTCTGATCTATGTAATGGTCTCTCTTCATCCCCGACTCTAAACTCTGCTTTCTGTATCAGTCTTTCTGCACCACAGGCTTCAACTTCTGCTCTCTGTAACAGTCCTTCTGCACCCTGTCTCCAACCTCTGCTCTCTGCAACAGTCTTTCTGCACGCCAGTTTAAACTCTGCACTCTGCAAAATTCCTTCTCTACCCTAGTCTCCAAACTCTGCTCTCTGTATCAGTCCTTCTGCACACAAGTCTCCAAACTCTACTCTCTGTAACTGTTCTTCTGTACCTCAGTCTCCAACTTATGCTCTCTGTAACAATCCTTCTGCAAATCAGTCTCCAACCTCTTCTCTCAGCAACGGTCCTTATGCACCCCAGTCTCAAACTGCTGTTCTCTGCAACAGTCTTTCTGCGCCACAGTCTACAACATCTGCTCTCTGTAACAGTCCTTCTGTACTGAAGTCTCCAACCTCTGCTCTCTGTAACAGGCCTTCTGAACCCAGGTCTCCAAACTCTGTTCTCTTTAACAGTCCTTCTGCACCCCAGTCTCCAACATCTGCTCTCTGCAACAGTCTTTCTGCACTAAGTTTCCACAGGTCGCTCGCTGTATGATGCTTTTGCACCCCAGTTTCCAACTCTGCCCTCTGTATCAGTCCTTCTGCACCACACTCTCCAATCTCTGCTCTCTGCAACAGAGCTTCAGCACCTCAGTCTCCAAACTCTGCTTTTGTATGATGCTTCTGGACCCCAGTCTACAACCTCTGCTCTCAGAAACAGTCCATCTACACATTAGTCTACATAATCTGCCATACAACAGTCCTTCTGCACCACAGTCTCCAAACTATGGTCTCTGTAAGATAATTCTGCACACCTGTCTCCAACCTCTGCTTTATGCAACAGTCCTTTTGCACCCCAGTCTCCAAAGTCTGCTCTCTGCAGCAGTCCTTCTACAACCCAGTCTACAAACTCTGCTCTCTGCAAAAGTCCTTCTAAAACCCAGTCTCCATACTCTGCTCACTTCAATAATCCTTCTGCAACCCAGTCTCCAACCCATGCTCTCTGTAACAGTCCTTCTGTACTGTAGTCTCCAAACTCTTTTCTCCGTAAGTGTCCTTATGTACTCCAGGATCCAACCTCTGCTTTCTGTATCAGTTGTTTTGAATCACAGTCTCCAAACTATGCCCTCTGTATCAGTCCTTCTGCAACTCAGTCTGCAACCTCTGCTTTCTGAAACAGACCTCTTGAACCTCAGTCTCTATCCTCTGCTCTCAGCAACAGTCCTTTTGCACACCAGTCTCCAACATCTGTTCTCTAAACAGTTCTTCACCACCCCAGGCTTTAACCTCTGCTCTTTTTAACAGTCCTTCTGTACTGCAGTCTCCAACCACTACTCTCTGTAAGGGTCCTACTGCACACCAGTCTCCAAGCTTGATTTCTGTATCAGTCCTTCTGCACCCGAGTCTCCAACCTTTTTTCTGTGTAACTGTCCTTCTGCACCTTAGTATCCAACCTCTGCTCTCTGCTACAGTCTTTCTTCACCCCAATCTGAAACCTCTACTCTCTGCAACAGTCCTTCTACACCCAAGTCTAAAACCTCTGCTCTCTGCAACAGTCCTTCTGCACCCCAGTCTTCAAACTCTGCTTTCTGTAACAGTCCTTCTGCACCTCAGTCTTCTACCTCTACTCTCTGTAACAGTGTTTCTGCACCCCAGTCTCCAACCTCTGCTCTCTGTAACAGTCCTTCTGCACACGAGTCTCCAATCTCTGCTCTCTGCAACGATCCTTCTTCACC
This sequence comes from Ictidomys tridecemlineatus, assembly GCF_052094955.1. Taxonomy (NCBI): domain Eukaryota; kingdom Metazoa; phylum Chordata; class Mammalia; order Rodentia; family Sciuridae; genus Ictidomys; species Ictidomys tridecemlineatus. The sequence continues at coordinate 19,748 of NW_027520994.1, forward strand.
CCATTGTCTAAACTCTGCTCTCTGTAACAGTCCTTCTGCATCACAGTCTTTAACCTCTGCTTTCTGCAACAGTCCTTCTGCAAACCAGTCTCCAACCTCTGCTCTCTGCAACACTCCTTCTACACCACAGTCTCAAAACTCTGCTCCCTGTAAGATCCTTCTGCACACTTGTATCCAACATCTGATCTCTGTAACGGTCCTTCTTCATCCCCATTTCCAAACTCTGCTTTCTGTATCAGTCCTTCTGAACCACAGGCTTCAACCTCTACTCTCTGTAACAGTCCTTCTGCACCCCGTCTCCAATCTCTGCTCTCTGCAACAGTCTTTCTGCACGCCAGTTTAAAACTCTTCACTCTGCAACATTCCTTCTGTACCCCAGTCTCTAACCTCTGCTCTCTGTATCAATCCTTCTGCACCCAATTCTTTAAACTCTACTCTCTGTAACAGTCCTTCTGCACCTCAGTCTCCAATATATGCTCTCTGTAACAAACCTTCTGCACATCAGTCTCCAACCTCAACTCTCAGCTACGGTCCTTATGCACCCCAGTCTCCAAGTTTTGTTTTCTGCAACAGTCCTTCTGCACCGCAGTCTGCAACATCTGCTCTGTGTAACAGTCCTTCTGTACTGCAGTCTCCAACATCTGCTCTCTGTAACAGGCCTTCTGCACCCAAGTCTTCAAACTCTGGTCTCTTTAGCAGTCCTTCTGCACCCCAGTCTCCAACCTCTGCTCTCTGCAAAAGTCTTTCTGCACCAAGTTTCCAAAGATCGCTCGCTGTATGATGCTTCTGCACCCCAGTCTCCCAACTCTGCCCTCTGTATCAATCCTTCAGAATTCCAGTCTCCAATCTCTGCTCTCTGCAACAGTGCTTCAGCACCTCAGTCTCCGAACTCTTCTCTTTGTATGATGCTTCTGCCCCCCAGTCTACAACCTCTCCTCTCAGAAACAGTCCATCTATACCTTAGTCTCCATAATCTGCTATGCAACAGTCCTTCTGCACCCCAGTCTCCAACCTATGCTCTCTGTAAGATGAGCATGCACACCTGTCTCCAACCTCTGCTCTCTGTAACAGTCCTTCTGTAACGCAGTCTCCAACCTCTGCTTTATGCAACACTCCTTCTGCACCCCAGTCTTCAAAGTCTGCTCTCTGCAACAGTCCTTCTACACCCCAGTCTCCAAACTCTGCTCTCTGAAACAGACCATCTACACCCAAGTCTCCATACTCTGCTCACTCCATTATCCTTCTGCATCCCGGTCTCGAACCCATGCTCTCTGTAACAGTCATTCTGTACTGCAGCCTCCAAACTCTTTTCTCTGTAAGTGTCATTATGTACTCCAGTTTCCAACCTATGCTTTCTGAATCAGTCGTTTTTTACCACAGTCTCCAAACTATGCCCTCTGTATCAGTCCTTCTGCAACTTAGTCTGCAACCTCTGCTTTCTGAAACACTCTTCTTGAACCCCAGTCTCCATCCTCTGCTCTCTGCAACAGTCCTTTTGCACACCAGTCTCCAACATCTGCTCTCTGCAACAGTTCTTCTCCACCCCAGTCTCCAACCTCTGCTCTCTTTAACAGTCCTTCTGTACTGCAGTCTCCAACCACAGCTCTCTGTAAGGGTCCTTCTGCACAAGAGTCTCCAAGCTCTGATTTCTGTCTTAGTCCTTCTGCACCCGAGTCTCCAACCTTTGTTCTGTGTAACTGTCCTTCTGCACCTTAGTCTCCAACCTCTGCTCTCAGCTACAGTCTTTGTTCACCCCAATCTCCAACCTCTACTCTCTGCAACAGTTTTTCTACAGCCCAGACTAAAACCTCTGCTCTCTGCAACAGTCCTTCTGCACCCCAGTCTCCAACCTCTGCTCTCTATACCAATCATTCGCACCTCAGTCTCCAAGCTCTGCTCTCTGCAATGGTCCTTCTGCACCTCGATCTCTTAACTCTATTCTCTGCAACAGTGCTTCTGCACCTCAGTCTCCAAACGTTGATCTCTGTAAGATCTTTCTGCAACCCAGTCTCCAAACTCTGCTCTCTGTAACAGTCCTTCTGCACACCAGTCTCCAATCTCTGCTCTCTGTAATAGGCCTTCTACACCCCAGTCTCCAACCTCTGCTGTCTTTATCAGTCCTACTGCACCCCAGTCTTCCACCTCTGCTCTCTGCAACGATCCTTCAGCACCCTGTCTCCAAACTGTGCTCGGTACAACAGTCCTTGTTCACCCAGTCTCCAACATCTGCTCTCTGCAACAGTTCTTTTGTACCTCAGTCTGAAAACTCTGCTCTTTGAAACAATCCCTCTGCACCCCAGTCTCCAAACTCTGCTCACTGTAACAGTCCTACTGTACATCAGTCTCCAAACTCTTCTTTCTGTGAGACCCTTCTGAAACACAGTCTGCAAACTGTGCTCACTGAAACAGTCTTTCTGCACCCCGTCTCCAAACTCTGCTCTCTGTAACAATAATTCTGCACCTCAGTCTCCAACCTCTTCTCTCCGCAAAGGTGCTTCTGCACCCCAGTCTCCAACATCTGTTCTCTGCAACAGTTCTTCTGCACTCTATTTTCCAACCTCTGCACTCTGTAGCAGTCTTTCTGTAGAGGTGTCTCCAAACTCTGCTCTCTTTATCCGTCCTTCTGCACTCCAGTCTTCAACATATGCTTTCTCAATAAGTCCTTCTTATCCCACTCTCCAAACTCTGCTCTCTTTAACAGTCTTTCTGCACCTCAGTCTTCTAACCTCTGCTTTCTGTAACAGTCCTCCTGCACCCCAGTCTTCAGCCTCTGCTCTCTGCAACATTCATTTTGCACCCCATTTTCCTACCTGTGCTCCCTGTAAAAGTCCTTCTGCAAATCAGTCTCCAATCTCTTCTCTCAGCAACGGTCATTATGCACCCCAGTCTCCAACTTCTGTTCTCTGAAACTGTCCTTCTGCACCTCAGTTTCCAATCTCTGCTCTCTGTCAGAGGCGTTCTGCACTCCAGTCTCCAACCTCTTCTCTCTGTAACAGGCCTTCTGCACCCAAGTCTCAAACTCTGCTCTCTTTAACAGTCCTTCTTCACCCCAGTCTCCAATCTCTGCTATCTGCAACAGTCTTTCTGCACCTCAGGCTCCATACTTCGCTCGCTGTAATATGCTTCTGCACACCAGTCTCCCAACTCTGCCCTCTGTATCAGTCCCTCTGCACCCCAGTCTTCAATCTCTGCTCTCTGCAACAGTTCTTCTGCACCTCAGTCTCCAAACTCTGCTCTCTGTATGATGCTTCTGCACCCCAGTCTACAACCTCTGCTCAGTGTAACAGTCCTTCTACACCCTTGTCTCCATGATCTGCTATGCAACAGTCCTTCTGCACCCCAGTCTACAACCTATGCTCTCTGTAAGATAATTTTGCCCACCTGTATCCAAACTCTGCTCTCTGTAACAGTCCTTGTGTACTGCAGTCGCCAACCTCTGCTCTCTGTAACGGTCCTTACGCACCCGAGACTCCAAACTCTGCGTTATGTATCAGTCATTCTGCACCCCAGTCTCCGACCTCTGCTCTCTGTAACAGTCCTCTTGCAACTCAAACTCCAACCTCTGTTCTCTCCAAAAGTCCTTCTGCGCCCCAATCTCCAACCTCTGCTCTCTACAACAGTCGTTCTGCACCTCAGTGTGCAAACTGTGCTCTCTGTAAGATCCTTCTGAAACTCAGTCTTCAACCTCTGCTTTTTGCAATGGTCCTTCTGCACCGAAGTCTCAAACTCTGATCTCTAAAACAGTTATTCTGCACTCCAGTCTCAAACCTCTTCTCTCTGTAACAGTCCTTCTGTCCCACAGTCTCAAACCTCTGTTCTCTTTAAGAATCCTTCTGCACCACATTCTCTAACCTCTGCTTTCTGTATCAGTCCTTCTGCACCACATTCTCGAAACGCTGCTGTCTGTATCAGTCCTTTTGCACTTCAGTCTGCAACCTCTGCTGTCTGCAATAGTCCATATGCACCCCAGTCTCCAAATACTGCTCTCTGCAACATTCATTCTGCACCCCAGTCTCCAACATCTGCTCTCTACAACAGTCCTTCTCCAACCCAGTCTCCATCCTCTGATCTCTGCAACAGTCCTTCTGCACCCCAGTCTCCAACCTCTGCTCTCTGGAATAGTCCTTCTACACCCTAGTCTCCATAATCTGCTCTGCAACAGTCCTTCTGCACCCCAGTCTTCAATGTATGCTCTCTGTAACAGTCCTTTTGCACCCCGCTTTCCAACCTCTGCTCTCTGGAAAATACCTCTACACCCCAGTCTCCAATCTCTGCTCGCTGCAACAGTCTTTGTGCACCCCAATCTCCAACATCTGCTCTCTGCAACAGTTCTTCTGTACCTCAGTCTGAAAACTTTGCTCTCTGCAATTATCCTTCTGCACCCGAGTCTCCAATCTCTGCTCTCTGTAACAGTACTTCTGTAGCTCAGTCTCCAACTTCTGCTCTGTATCAGTCCAGCACCCCTGTCTCCCACATGTGCTCTCTGTAACTGTCCTTCTTCACCTCAGTCTTCAACCTCTGCTCTGTGTAGAGTCCTTCTGCATTTGAGTCTAGAAACTCTGCTGACTGCAACGATCCTTCTGTACCCCAGTCTCCAAACTCTGTTCTCTGCAACGATCCTTCTGAAACTCAGTCTCCAACCTCTACTCTCAGTAACAGTCCATCTGCACCTCAGTCTCCAACATCTGCTCTCTGGAAAATCCTTCTGCAACAAGTCTCCCAAAGTCTGCCATCAGTAACAGTCCTTCTGGAGCCCTTCTCCAAACTCTGCTCTCCATAACAGGCCTTCTGAACCCCAGTCTCCAAACTCTGCTCTCTTTAACAGTCCTGCTGCACCTCGGTCTACAAACTCTGCCCTCTGTAAGATCCTTCTGCAACCTTGTCTAAAAACTGTGCTCTTTGTAACAGTCCTTCTGCACCTCAGTCTCCAACCTCTGTTCATTGCAACACTCTTTCTGCACCCCAGTTGCCAGCCTCTGCTCTCTGTAACAGTCCTTCTGTACCGCATTCTCCAAACTCTGCTCTTTGTAACAGTCCTTCTGCACACCAGTCTCCAACCTCTGCTTTCTGTATCAGTCCTTCTGCTCCCCAGTCTACATACTCTGCTCTCTGTAACAGTCCTTATGCACCCCAGTCTCCAACCGGTGCTGTCTGCAACATTCCTTCTGTACCCCAGTCTGCAACTTGTGCTCTGTGTAACAGTCCTTCTGCAGCCAAGTCTCAACCTCTGCTCTCTGCAACGATCTTTCTGTACCTCAGTCTCAAACCTCTGTTCTCTGCAACAATCCTTCTGTACCCCAGTCTCCAACCGCTTTCTCTGTAACAGTCCTTCTCCACCTCAGTCTTCAACCTCAGCTCTCTGCAACAGTCCTTCTGCACCACAGTCTCCAACATCTGCTCTCTAAACAATTCTTCTGCACCCCAGTCTCTAACATCTACTCTCTGCAATGATCCTTCTGCACCTCAGTCTCCAAACTCTGACTCTGAAAAATCCTTCTGCACCCCAGTTTCCAAAAATCTGCTCTCTGTAATATTCCTTCTCCACGCCAGTCTCCAACCTCTGCTTTCTGAAACGGTCCTGCTGCACCCAAATTTCAAACTTCTGTACTCTGCAACAATCCTTCTGCTCCCCAGTCTCCAAACTCTGCTCTTTATAAATGTCCTTCTGCACCCCAGTCTCTAACCTCTGCTCTCTGCAACAGTCTTTCTGCACCTCAGTCTCTAAACTTCGCTCGCTGTAAGATGATTCTGCACCCCAGTCTCCCAACTCTTTCCTCTGTATTAGTCCTTCTGCACCCCAGTCTAAAACCTCTGCTCTCTGCAACAGTCCTTCAGCACCTCAGTCTCCAAACTCTGCTTTCTGTATAATGCTTCTGCACCCCAGTCTACAACCTCTGCTCTCTGTAATAGTCCTTCTACACCCTAGTCTCCATAATCTGCTATGCAACAGTTCTTCTGCACCCCAGTCTCCAATCTCTGCTCTCTGTAACAGTCCTAATGCACCTCAGTCTCCAAACTCTGCTCTCTGAAAAAGGCCTTCTACACCCCAGTCCAAACCTTTGCTATCTGCAACGATCCCTCTGGACCCCAGTCTCCAATCTCTGCTCGCTGCAACAGTCCTTGTGCACCCCAATCTCCAAACATCTGCTCTCTTAAACAGTTCTTATGTACCTCAGTCTGATAACTTGCTCTCTGCAATAATCCTTCTGCACCCGAGTCTCCAACCTCTGCTCTCTGAAACAGTCCTTCTGTACCTCAGTCTCCAACTTCTGCTCTGTATCAGTCCTGCACCCATGTCTCCGACATCTGCTCTCTGTAACTGTCCTTCTTCACCTCAGTCTTCAACCTCTGCTCTGTGTAACAGTCCTTCTGTATCTCAGTCTGGAAACTCTGCTGACTGCAACGATCTTTCTGCACCCCAGTCTCCAACCTCTGTTCTCTGCAACGATCATTCTGAAACTCAGTATAAAGATCTTTCTGCACCCCAGTTTCCAAAATCTGCTCTCTGTAATATTCCTTCTCTACACCAGTCTCCAACCTCTGTATTCTGCAATGGTCCTGCTGCACCCCAGTCTCCAACCTCTGTACTCCACAACAGTCCTTCTGCTCCCCAGTCTCCAACCTTGCTCTCTGTAATAGTCCTTCTGTACCACAGTCTCCAAACTCTGCTCTCTGTAAAGGTCTTTTTGCATGCCAGTCTCCTACCTCTGCTTTCATTATCCGTCCATCTGAACCTCAGTCTCAAACCTCTGCTCTCTGCAAAAGTCTTTCTGTACTCAATTCTCCAACTTCTACTCTCTGCAACAGTCCTTATGAACAACAGTCTCCAACATCTACTCTCTGAAAAAGTCCTTGTGTACCCTAGTCTCCAACCTCAGCTCTCTGCGACAGTCCTTCTGTACAGCAATCTCCAACATCTGCTCTCTGCAACAGTCCTTCTGAACCTCAGTCTCAAAACTCTGCTCTCTGTAAGATACTTTTAAATGCAGTCTAAAAAACTCTGCTCTCTGTAAAATTTCTTCTGCACCCTAGTCTCCAAACTCTTCTCTCTGCAACAATTCTTCTCCATTCCTGTCTCCAACCTCTGCTCTCTCCAATAGTCCTTCTGCACCCCAGTCTCTAAAATCTGCTCTCTTTAACAGTCCTTCTGCAACCTAGTGTCCAACATCTGCTCTCTGTAAGAGTTATTCTGCACCCCAGTCTTCACACTCTGCTTTCTGTATCAGTCCTTCTGCACCCCAGTCTCCAACCGCTGCTCTCTGTAAAAGAAATTCTGTACTGCAGTCCAACCTCTGCTCTCTGTAACCTTCTTTCTTCACCACAAACTCCTATCTCTGCTTTCTCTATCAGTCCTTCTGCACCCCAATCTTTAACCTCTGATCATTGCAATGATCCTACTTCACCCCAGTCTTCAACCTCTGATCTCTACAACATTACTTCTGCACCTCAGCCTCCGACCTCTTCTCTCCGCAACAGTTCTTCTGCACCCGAGTCTCTAAACTCTGCTCTCTGAAGCATTCCTCCGGCACCCTAGTTACCTACATCTGCTCTCTTTACAGTCCTTATGCACCCCAGTTTCCAACCTCTGCTCTCTGTCACACTCTTCCTGTACTGCAGAATCCAACCTCTACTCTCAATAAAAGTCTTTCTGCACCCCAGACTCCAATCTCTGCTTTCTATGTCAGTCCTTCCGCACCCCAGTCTCAAACTTCTGTTCTCTATAACAGTCCTTCTGCCACTCAGTCTCCAACCTCTGCTTTCTGCAACAGTCCTTCTGCACCACAGACTCCAAAATCCGCTATCTGCAACAGTCCTTCTGCACCCCAGTCTCCAACCTCTGCTCTCTGTAATGATCCTTCTGCACCTCAGTCTCCTACATCTGCTCTCTGTAAGACCCTACTACACCCCAGTCTCCAAACTGTGCTCTCTGTAACAGTCCTTCTGCAGAATAGTTTCTAACGACCCTGAATATTTAGTTTAACATTGGGCGAGAATCTAAATTTAAAGACAACATAGCCCAATCTACACCTGTGGAGCCTAATCCCTTGGAACCTCTTTCTACATTACGACTGGGGAACTTATTATGTAGGCTGGGTATTATTAACAACTGTGCTATTCTATCTCCAGGTGAAATTACTGATATACCTCCTGGAGAACTAGCTATAATTTTTATTTCACCTACATAATCGGGATCAATTACCCAGGACTTATCATAAGTCCTTTTAATGTAGATGAACTACGTCCCAGCAATAAGCCTACTGTTCCTTGGGGAAGAGGTCCTTTTACTCCTGTAGGAATGATTTGAACTCCCATCTCTGGAGTTAATACTGCTCTGGCAGAGGCACAGATGTCCAACCCTGCGCTCCCTCGGGTTTGTCTGATGAGGGATTTAATGGACAATGTGTCCTGGGCACCACCCTGATGGGGTTGCTGGGTTCCTACACTGCCCCGTATATTTGTGGTTGTGGGCCCCGGAGCATTGGGCCCCCCAGTCCGTTTTTGGCAATGAAGCCTGGTGCCTTTCTCCACGATATCGTGGGTAAATACCTGATCTTTGTCCGTTTTTTGATAAGGGAGTACCTTCTATGGTGGTTTGAGAACGGCATTCATTAGCCCAATGTCTCCTCTACGGCATCGTGGGCAAATACCCGGTATTCTATTCCTTTGATTTCTAGTTTTGTTAAACCCTCCTCTTATGGGGCAACTCCTTTTAAAATGTCCTATTTGTTCACAATTATAGCATGTTTCTAGCCTGGCATCTAAAGCCTGTTGTACTGCAGCTGCCAAGACTTGCCCTTGTTCATTAACATCTCTACATAATTTAATATATGTGTTTAAATCTTCATGTCTCCATGGTCTAATAACCTCTCTGCAGCAACGATTTGCTTGGTCATAAGCCAGTTGTTTTATTAATGGCATTGCTTGTTCTGTGTCACCAAAATTTTGGCAGCCGTTTGAATAAGCCTATCTACAAAGTCAGCGTAAGGTTCATTAGGTTTCTGTATTACCTTAGATAGCTGACCTTGTAAATCTCCATGTCCTTGTAAAGTCTTCCATGCCCTAACTGCGTCTGCAGCAATCTGTACATATACAGCAGGATCATATTCCATTTGTTGCCGCTGACCCTCATAAGGTCCCCTTCCTAATAACATTTCAAGATTTCTTTGAGGGTAACCGGCTGCTGCATTTCGCCTAGCTGTCTCCATGCAAAATTCCTCATTGGCAATCTTCCATAACAAATATTGTCCTCCATTTAGCACAGATTTACACATGCTAGCCCAATCTTGCTGGCGTCATGTCCAAGTTAGTAATGGACTCCACCATGCTTACCGTGAAGGGAGCTTGAGGACATAGGTTGTTACAGCCTCCTTTAACTGCTTCACTGTTTTAAATTCTAAAGCACGGTGAATTCGCTGCCCTCCTACCTGTTCAAATACAGGGCATGCTAATCTTTGAGGTCCTGTCTCAGGATCCCATCTATCAACTACGGGGTTTGAGGGCCACTCAGCTGTCTCCATCGGCGGGGCTGTTGGTTGAATTACACCCTCTGGTAAAACGGAGTTAGTAACAGCCTCTTGTTGTGGCCTTTTTCCTAATAACCCCTTTTCCTTTAAATTTTCTCCCTTTCTCTGACTAGCTCAAGAGACCTTCTCTTTTGCTTGATCTAAAATGTCTTCCTCCATGGTCTGAATCTCTAACAATTTACTTAACACTTTTTCGGCTTTTTTTTAATAATTTCTAATCTTCTATAAAGATAACGCAACCCAATAAGATAACACAAAACAAAACCACAACTGAATGAAACAAAAACTGAATAAAATTCACTGTATCAATTTTCTCTTTCTCGGGGCTAACAAACTTCAAACCTTGAGCCAACCATTTTTCCCAGTTTGCCTGAGAAATTTCTAGGGATAGGCAGCTTGAAACAAAAACGAAATAAATCAAAACAAGAACACATTGTTTTTTGAAATGGTCACCCATTCTCTCGCCTTCCCTCAGGGCGAGCGATTTTACTCACCTCCAAATTTCAGACGTTCCGCGTACGGGCCACCAAAATGCCAAGGTCAATGCTTGGCACCAGAATCACGAGCCAACCACACAGCTTTGTAGATTCAAACAGCAATTCTTTATTCCCGCTCTCACACCACCTCCACACAGGTCCAGGGGCAAACGCGTTCTGCCGTCTCCCGCACAAACCACCTACTCCACGAGGCTATCTCCAAATCCCATTTTAATCTCACGAGAACTCAACGGGAACAAGCAGCAGGAACACCCTAATCCCAGCAATAATCTTCAACTTCCAACTTCCCTAAAACCCATTATCTTAAACTGGCAACGCCTTAAACTCAAGGAGCCAGTTACTTCCTCAAACCTGATCAGCTCTAAAGCCTGATCTGCCTTGGTCCTTGAGCAAGGTCACCTTATTAAAGCATGCATGCAATGTCCCATCGAATGTCCTCTAAGCAGCATGGGGTACGCTTGGCAAGGAAATTTCGATGCCTCATTCCTACTTGGTAATGGCCCTCAGCACGCTGCTCTCTGTAACAGTCCTTCCGCACCTCAGTCTCCAACCCCTGCTCTCTGTAACAATCCTTCTGCACACCAGTATCTAAAATCTGTTCTCTGCAACAGTCCTTTTCCACCCCAGTCTCCAAATGTGCTCTCTGCAACAGTCCTTCTGCACCCCAGTCTCCAAACTCTGCTCTCTGCAACGAACCTTCTGGACCCCAGTCTCCAACGTCTGCTCTCTGCAACAGTCCTTCATCAATACCATCTCCAAACTCTGCTCTCTGTAAGATCTTTCTGCACTCAAGTTTTCAAACTCTGCTCTCTGTAAAATTTCTTTTCCACCCCAGTCTCAAACCTCTGTCTTCTGCAACAGTCCTTCTGCTCCCCAGTCTCCGAGATCTGCTCTCTGTCACAAACCTTATGTACCGCAGTTTCAAACCTCTGCTCTCTGTAACGGTCCTTCTGCAACCCAGTCTCCAAACACTGCTTTTTGAATCAGTTCTTCTGAACCCCAGTCTCTAACCTCTGCTCCTTGTATCTATCCTTCTGAACCTCAGTCTTCAACCTGTGCTTTCTGTAACAGTCCTTCTGCACCCCAGTCTCCAACCTCTGCTCTCTGGAACAGTCCACCTGCACCTCAGACTCCAACATCTGCTCTCTCTAAGTTCCTTCAGCAAACCAGTCTCCAAATTCTGCTCTCTGTAACAGTTTTTCTGCACCCCAGTCTCCAACCTCTCCTCTCTGTAACAGGCCTTCTGCATGCCAGTCTCGAATCTCTGCTCTCTATAGCAGGCCTTCTGCAGGCCAGTCTCCATACTCTGCTCTCTGTAGCAGGCCTTCTGCACCCAAGTTTCCAAACTCTGCTCTCTGCAATGATCCTTTTGCATCACAATCTCCAACCTCTGCTCTCTGCAATGATCCTACTGCACCCCATTATCCATCATCTGATCTCTACAACAGTCTTTCTGCACCTCAGTCTCTAACTTCTGCTCTATGTAAGATCAAGATCCTTCTGCACCCCTGTCTCCAAGCTCTGCTATTTGCAACGATCCTTCTGCACCCCAGTCGTTTACCTCTGCTCTCTGCAACAGTCCTTCTGAACCCCAGTCTCTAAATTCTGCTCTCTGCAAGAGTCCTTCTGTACTGCATTCTCCAAACTCTACTCTCCGTAACATTTTTTTCTGCACCCAATACTAGAGTCTCTGCTTTCTGTATCAGTCCTTCTGCAGCCCAGTCTCTAACTTCTGCTCTAAGTGTCCTTCTGCACTTTAGTCTCCAACCTCTGCTCTCTGAAACAGTCCTTCTGCACCCCAGTCTCCAAACTCTGCTCTCTGCAACAGTCCTTCTGCACTTCAATCTCCAACCTCTGCTCTCTGCAACAGTCCTTCTGCACCCCAGTCTCCAAACTCTTCTCTCTGTAACAATCCTTCTGCACCTCAGTCTGCAAACTCTGTTCTCTGCAACGGTCTTTCTACACCCCAGTCTCCAACATCCACTCTCTGCAACAGTCCTTCTACACCCCAGTCTCCAAAATCTCGTATCTGCAACAGTCCTTCTGCACATCTGTCTGAAAACTCTGCTTTCTGAAACGAACCTCCTGCACCCCAGTCTCTTACCTCTGCTGTCTGTTACAATCCTTCTGCACCTCAGTCTCCGTCATCTGCTCTCTGTAATATTTATCTGAACCCCAGTCTCCAACATCTGCTCTCTGTAACAGTCCTTCTGCACCGCAGTCTCCAACCTCTGCTCTCTGCAAAAGCCTTCTGCACCCCGGTCTGCAAAATTATGCTCTGTGCAACGATCTTTCTGGACCCCATTCTCCAAAGTCTGCTCTCTGCAACAGTCCTTCTGCACCACAGTCTCTAACCTCTGATCTCTGTAAGATCTTTCTGCTCTCCAGTTTCCAAACTCTACTCTTTCTAACATTCCTTCTCCACCCTAGTCGCCAAACTCTGCTTTCTGCAAGGGTCCTGCGGCACCCCAGTCTCGAAACTCTGTCCTCTGCAACAGTCCTTCTGCTCCCCACTCTTCAATATCTGCTCTCTGTAACAGTCTTTCTGTATCGCATGCACCAAACTCTGCTCTCTGGAACGGTCTTTCTGCACCCCAGTCTCCAACCTCTGCTTTCTGTATCAGTCCTTCTGAACCCCAGTCTCCAACCTCTGCTCTCTGTGTCTATTCTTCTTCACCTCAATCTCCAACCTGTGCTTTCTGTAACAGTCCTTCTGCACCCAAGTCTCCCAACTCTGCTCTCTGTAACAGTCCTTCTATACAGTAGTCTCCAACCTCTGCTCTCTGTAACAGTCCTTCTGAAACCCAATTTCCAACCTCTAATTTCTGTAACAGTCTTTCTGCACCTCAGTCTCCAAACTCTGCTCTATTTAGCAGGCCTTCTGCACGCAAGTCTCCAATCTCTGCTCTCTGCAAGGATCCTTCTGCACCCCAGTCTTAAACCTCTGCTCTCTACAATGATCCTTCTGCACCCCAGTCTCCAAACTCTGATTTCTACAACAGTCCTTCTGCACCTCAGTCTCCAAATTCTGCTCTCTGTAAGATCCTTCTTCACCACTGTCTTCAACCTCTTCTCTCTGTAAAATTCTTTCTTTACCCCAGTCTTCAACCTCTGCTTTCTGTATCAGTCCTTCTGAACCCCAGTCTCCAACCTCTTCTCTCTGTGTCTATCCTTTCTCACCTCAGTCCCCAACCTGTGCTTTCTGTAACAGTCCTTCTGCACCCAAGTCTCCCACCTCTGCTCTCTGTAACATTACTTCTATACCATAGTCTCCAAACTCTGCTCTCTGTAAGATCCTTCTGCACCACTGTCTCCAACCTCTTCTCTCTGTAAAATTCTTTCTTTACCCCAGTCTTCAACCTCTGCTTTCTGTATCAGTCCTTCTGAACCCCAGTCTCCAACCTCTTCTCTCTGTGTCTATCCTTTCTCACCTCAGTCCCCAACCTGTGCTTTCTGTAACAGTCCTTCTGCACCCAAGTCTCCCACCTCTGCTCTCTGTAACATTACTTCTATACCATAGTCTCCAAACTCTTCTCTCTGTAACGATCCTTCTACACCCCAATTTCCAAACTCTGCTTTCTGTAACAGTCCTTCTGCACCTCAGTCTCCAAACTCTGCTCTCCGTAACAGTCTTTCTACACCTCAATCTCAAACATCTGCTCTCTGTAATAGTACTTCTGCACCTCAGACTGAAACCTCTCCTCTCCACGATCCTTTTGCACCCCAGTCTCCAACCACTGCTCTCTGTAACAGTTCACCTGCACCTTCGTCTCCAACCTCTGCTCTCTGTAAGATCCTTCAGCAACTCTTTCTTCAAAATCTGCTCTCTGTACCAGTCCTTCTGCACCCCAGTTTCCAACCTCTCCTCTCTGTAACAGGCCTTCTGCAAGCCAGTTTCCAAATCTGCTCTTTTTAGCAGGCCTTCTGCATGCAAGTCTCCAACCTCTGCTCTCTGCAACGATCCTTCTGCACCCCAGTCTTTAACCTCTGCTCTCTGCAATGATCCTACTGCACCCCAGGCTCCAACCTCTGATCTCTACAACAGTCCTTCTGCACCTCAGTCTCCAAATTCTGCTCTCTGTAAGATCCTTCTACAGCGCTGTCTCCAACCTCTACTCTCTGTAAGAGTCCTTCTTTACCCCAGTCTCCAACCTCTGCTCTTCGCAACAGTTCTTCTGCACCCCAGCCTCCAAACTCTGCTCTCTCCAACAGACCTTCGGCACCCTAGTTACCAACATCAGCTCTCTTTTACAGTCCTTCTCCACCCCAGTCTCCAACTTCTGCTCTCTCTAAGAGTCCTTCTGCACCTCAGTCTCCAACCTTGCTCTCTGTAATAGTCCTTCTGCACCTCACTCTGACACCTCTGCTCTCTGCATGATTCTTCTGCACACCAGTCTCCAAACACTGTTGTCTATAACAGTCCTTCTGCACCCCAGTCTCCAAACTCTACTTTCCGTATCTGTTATTCTGCACCCCAGTCTAAAACACCTGCTCTCTGTAACAGTCCTTCTGCATCTCAGTCTCCAACCTCTGCTCTCTGCAACAGTCCTTCTGCACCCCAGTCTCCAAACTCTACTCTCTGCAAAAATTTTTCTACAAACCAGTCTCCAACATCTTTTCTTTGCAATGATCCTTCTGCATCCCATTCTCCAATGTCTGCTCTCTTCAACAGTCCTTCTACACCGCAGTCTCAAACATCTGCTCTCTGCTACAGTCCTTCTGCACCCCAGTCTCCAACCTCTGCTCTCTGCAACACCTCTTCTGCACGCCAGTCTTTAAACTGTGCTCTCTGTAACTATGCTACTGCACCCTGGTCTCCAAACTCTGCTCTCTGTAGTGATCTTTCTGCATCTCAGTCTCCAAACTCTGCTCTCTGCAATGATCCTTCTGCACCAAGGTCTCCAACGTCTATTTTCTGCAACAGTCATTCTGACCGAGTCTCCAGCCTCTGCTCTCTGTAACATCTTTCTGCACCCCAGTTTCCAAATTCTGCTCTCTGTGACATTCCTTCTGCACCTCAGTCTCCACCCTCTGCTCTTTGTAACGGTACTTCTGTACCACAGTCTCCAATCTCTGCTCACTGTAACATTTCTTCTGCACCCCAGTCTCCAAACTGTGCTCTTTGTAACTGTCTTTCTGACCCCAGTCTCAAACCTCTGCTCTCTGTTACAGTCCTTCTACACTTCAGTCTCCAAACTCTCCTCTCTATACCAATCTTTCTTCACCTTAGTTTCCAACCTCTGCTCTCTTTAAAAGTTTTTCTGCACCTCAGTCTCCAAACTCTGCTCTCTGCAACAGTCCATCTGTACCCCAGTCTCCAAACTTTGTTATCTGTAACAGTTCTTCTGCACCCCAATCTCGAACCTCTGCTCTCTGTAACAATTTTTCTGCACCTCAGTCTCCAATGTCTTCTCTCTGTAACAGTCCTTCTGCCCCTCAGTCTCCAATGTCTGCTCTCTACAACGGTCCTTCTGCACCAAAGTCTCCAAACTCTGCTCTCTCTAACAGTTCTTCTGTACCGCAGTCTCCAACCTCTTCTCTCTATAACAGTCCTTATGCACCCCAATTGCCAACCTCTGCTTTCTGTAACAGTCCTTCTGCACCTCAGATTCCAAGCTCTGCTCTCTGTAACAGTCCTACTAAGCCTCAGTCTGAAACCTCTGCTCTCTGCAATGATACTTCTGCACGCCAGTCTCCAAAATGTGCTTTCTTTAACAACCTTCTGCAACCCAGTCTCCAACCTCTGCTCTCTGTAACAGGTCTTCTGAACCCCAGTCTCAAAACTCTGCTCTCTGTAAGTGGCCGTCTGCACCCCAGTCTCCAAACTCTTCTCCCTGCAACGATCCTTCTGCACCTCAGTCTCCAACCTCTACTCTCTGAAACAGTCCTTCTGCACCTCAATCTGAAAACTCTGCTCTATGCAAAAATCTTTCTGCACCAGAGTTTCCAACCTTTGCTCTCTGAAACAGTCCTTCGGTACCTCAGTATCCAAAATGCTCTCTGTAAGATTCTTCTGGAACCTAGTTTCGAAATTGTGCTATCTGTAACAGTCCTTCTGCACCTCAGTCTACAAACTCTACTCTCTGTAACAGGCCTTCTGCACCCCGGTCTCCAATCTCTGCTCTCTGTAACAGACCTTCTGCACTCCAGTCTCCAACCTCTTCTCTCTGCAATGATCCTTCTTCACCTCAGTCTCCAAACTCGGCTCTCTGCAACAGTCCTTCTGCACCCCAGTCTCCAATCTCTGCTCTCTGTAACAGTCCTTCTGCACCCCAGTCACCAACCTCTGCTCTCTGCAACAGTCTTTCTGCACCCCAGTAACCAAACTCTGCTCTGTGTAAAAATCCTTCTGCAGCTTATTTTCCAACCTCTGCTCTCTGCAACAATCCTTCTGCACCCTAGTCTCCAACCTCTGCTCTCTGTATCAGTCCTTCTGCACCCAAGTCTCCAAACTCTGCTCTCTGCAACATTTCTTCTGCACCCCAGTCTCCAACCTGTGCTCTCTGTAACAATCCTTCTGCACCCCAGTCTCCAACATCTGCTCTCCTGAACGATCTTTCTTATACCCAGCCTCCAAACTCTGCTCTCTTTAAAAGACCTTTTGTATTCCAGTCTCCAACCACTTCTCTTTGTAATGGTCCATCTGTTCCTCAATTTCAAACCTCTGCTTTCTGTAACAGTCCTTCTGCACCCCAGTTTCCAAACTCTGCAATGATCCTTCTACACCTCAGTCACCAACCTCTGCTCTTAGTAGAAGTCCTTCTGCACATCAGTCTTAATCCTTTGCTCTCTGTAATGTTTTTTCTGCACCCCAGTCTCCAATTTCGGCTCTCTGTAACAATCCTTCTGCACCTCTGTCTCCAACGTCTGCTCTCTGTAACAGTCCTTCTGTACCGCAGTCTCCAACCTCTTCTCTCTATAAAGGTACTACCCCACTTCAATGGCCAACCTCTGCTTTCTGAAACAGTCTTTCTGCACCTGAGACTCCAACCTCTGCTCTCAGTAACAGTCCTTTTAAGACTCAGTCTGAAAACTCTGCTCTCTGCAACAATCCTTCTAAACCCCAGTCTCCAAACTGTGCTATCTGTAACAGTTTTTCTGCACACCAGTCTCAAACATCTGTTCTCTATAACAGGTATTCTGCAACTCAGTCTCCAAAGTCTGCTCTCTGTAACAAGCCTTCTGCACCTCAGTCTCCAAACTCTTCTCTCTGCAACGATTCTTCTGCACCTCAGTCTCCAAACTCTGCTCTATGGAACAGTCCTTCTGAACCCCAGTCTCCAACCTTTACTCTCTGTAAGATCTTCCTGCACCACGTTTTCCAAAATTTGCTCTTTTTAACAGTCATTCTTCACCTCAGATTCCAACCTCATCCCTCTTCAACGGCCCTTCTGCACCCCAGTATCCAAACTCTGTTCTCTGCAGCAGTCCTTCTGCACCCCAGTCTCCAAAATCTGCTCTCTGAAACAGTCTTTCTGCACCCCAGGATTCAAAATCTGCTCTCTGAAACAGTCCTTCTGCACCTCAGTCTGAAAACTCTGCTCTCTGCAAAAATCTTTCTGCACCCGAGTATCCAACCTTTGCTCTGTGTAACAGTCCTTCTGAACCTCAGTCTCCAAAATGCTCTCTGTAAGATCCTTCTGCAACCTAGTCTCAAAATTGTGCTATCTATAACAGGCCTTCTGCACCCCGGTCTCCAATCTCTGCTCTCTGTTACAGGCCTTCTGCACCCGAGTCTCCAACCTCTTCTCTCTGCAACGATCCTTCTTTACCTCAGTCTTCAACCTCGGCTCTCTGCAACAGTCCTTCTGCACCCCAGTAACTAAACCCTGCTCTGTGTAACGATCCTTCTGCACCTTAGTTTCCAACCTCTGCTCTCTGCAGCGATCCTTCTGCACCCCAGTCTCCAACGTCTGCTCTCTGTATCAGTCCTTCTGCAACCAACTCTCCAAACTCTGCTCTCTGCAGCATTTCTTCTGCACCCCAGTCTCCAACCTGTGCTCTCTGTAACAGTCCTTCTGCACCCCAGTCTTTAACATCTGCTCTCTGAAAAGATTCTTCTTCTACCCAGTCTCCAAACTCTGCTCTCTTTAAAAGACCTTTTTTATCGCAGTCTCCAACCTCTTCTTTTTCTAATGATCCATCTGTTCCCCAATTGCAAACCTCTGCTTTCTGTAACAGTCCTTCTGCACCCCAGTCTCCAAACTCTTTTCTCTGCAACGATCCTTCTGCACCTCAGTCACCAACCTCTGCTCTTTGTAAAAGTCCTGCTGCACCTCAGTCTCCATCCTTTTCTCTCTGTAGTGGTTTTTCTGCATCCCAGTCTTCAATCTCGGCTCTCTGTAACAATCCATGTGCACCTCTGTCTCCAACGTCTGCTCTCTGTAACAGTCCTTCTGTACCGCAGTCTCTAACCTCTTTTCTCTGTAAAGGTACTTCCCCACCCCAATTTCCAACCTCTGCTTTCTGAAACAGTGCTACTGGACCTGAGACTCCAACCTCTGCTCTCTGTAACAGTCCTTTTAAGCCTCAGTCTGAAAACTCTGCTCTCTGCAACAATCCATCTCAACCCCAGTCTCTAAACTGTGCTATCTGTAACAATCTTTCTGCCCACCAGTCTCAAACATCTGCTCTCTGTAACAGGTATTCTGCAACTCAGTCTCCAAAGTCAGCTCTCTGTAAAAAGCCTTCTGCACCCCACTCTCCAAACTCTTCTCTCTGCAACAATTCTTCTGCACCTCAGTCTCCAACCTCTGCTGTCTGGAACAGTCCTTCTGAACCCTAGTCTCCAACCTTTGCTCTCTGTAAGATCATTCGGCACCCCGTTTTCCAAACGTTGCTCTCTGTAACAGTCATTCTGAACCTCACATTCTAACTTCATCATTCTTCAACGGCCCTTTTGCACCCCAGTATCCAACCTCTGTTCTCTGCAGCAGTCCTTCTGCACCCCAGGCTCCAAATTCTACTTTCCGTATTAGTTATTCTGCACCCAAGTCTAAAACTTCTGCTCTCTGTAACAGCCCTTCTGCACCTCAGTCTCCAACCTCTGCTCTCTGCAACAGTCCTTCTGCACCCCAGTCTCCAACCTCTGCTCTCTGCAAGAATTTTTCTACACACCAGTCTCCAAAATCTGCTCTCTACAACGATCCTTCTGCATCCCAGTCTCCAACATCTGTTCTCTGCAACAGTCCTTCTACACCCATGTCTCAAACCTCTGCTCTCTTCTACAGTCTTTCTGCACCCCAGTCTCCAACCTCTACTCTCTGCAACATCTCTTCTGCACCCCAGTCTATAAACTGTGCTCTCCATAACTATCCTACTGTACCCCAGTCTCAAAACTCTGCTCTCTGTAGCAATCCTTCTGCACCTCAGTCTCCATCCTCTGCTCTCTGCAATGATCCTTCTGCACCCCAGTCTCCAACGTCTGTTTTCTAGAACAGTGCTTCTGACCCCAGGCTCCAGGCTGTGCTCTCTGTAACATCCTTCTGCACCCCAGTTTCCAAACTCTGCTCTAGGTGACATTCCTTCTGTACCTCAGTCTCCAGCCTCTGCTCTTTTTAACAGTACTTCTGTACCACAGTCTCCAATATCTGCTCACTTCAACATTTCTTCTGCACCTCAGTCTCCAAACTGTTCTCTCTGTAACTGTCTTTCTGAACCCAGTCTCTAACCTCTGCTCTCTGTAATGATCCTTCTGAACCTCAGTCTCCAACCTCTGCTCTCTGTACCAATCCTTCTGCACCTCAGTCTCCAACCTCTGCTCTCTTTAACAGTCCTTCTGCACCTCAGTCTCCAACCTCTGCTCTCTTTAACAGTCCTTCTGCACCTCAGTCTCTAAACTCTGCTCTCTGTAACAGGCTTTCTGCACCCCAGTCTCCAAACTTTGCTCTCTGTAACAGTTCTTCTGCACCCCAATCTCGAACCTCTGCTCTCTGTAACAATCCTCTTGAACCTGTCTCCAACTTCTGCTCTCTGTAACAGTCCTTCTGCACCCTAGTCTCCAATATCTGCTCTCTACAACAGTCCTTCTGTACCGCAGTCTCCAACCTCTTCTCTCTATAAATGTCCTTCTGCACCACAATTGCCAACCTCTGCTTTCTGTAACAGCCCTTCTGCACCTCACATTCCAACCTCTGCTCTCTGTAACAGTCCTTCTTAGCCTCAGTCTGAAACCTCTGCTCTCTGCAACGATCCTTCTGCACCAGAGTTTCCAACATCTGCACTCTGTAACAGTCCTTCAACACCTAGTATCCAGCCTCTTCTCTCTGTACCTATCCTTCTGCACCTCAGTCTCCAACCTCTTCTCACAGCAACAGTCCTTCTGCACCCCAGTCTCCAGACTCTGCTCTATGTAAAATCCTTTTGCAACCCTTTCTCCAAACTTTCCTCTCTGTTACAGTTTTTCTGCACCCCAGTATCCAACCTCTGCTCTCTATAAAAGTCCTTCTGCACCTCAGTCTCCAAACTTTGCTCTCTGTAATGGTCCTTCTGTACCCCAGTCTCCAAACTCTGCTCTCTTTATCAATCTTTCTACACCTCAGTCTCCAACGTCTGCTCTCTTCAACGATCCTTCTGCACCAAAGTCTCCAAACTTTGCTCTCTCTAACAGTCCTTCTGTACCGCCATCTCCAACCTCTTCTCTCTATGACGGTTCTTCTGCACCCCAATTGCGAACCTCTGCTTTCTGTAACAGTCCTTCTGCACCTCAGATTTCAACCTCTTCTCTCTGTAACGATCCTTCTGCACCTCAGTCTGAAACCTTTGCTTTCTGCAAAAATCCTTGTGCACCCCAGTCTCCTAACTGTGCTATCTGTAACAATCATTTTGCACCCCAGTCTCCAAACTCTGCTCTCTTCAACAGGTCTTCTGCACCCCAGTCTCCAAACTCTTCTCTCTGTAACAGGCCTTCTGCACCCCAATCTCCAAACTCTTCTCTCAGTAACAGGCCTTCTGGACCCCAATCTCCAACCTCTTCTTTCTGCAACGATCCTTCTGCACCTCAGTCTCCAACCTCTGTTCTCTGCAACAGTCCTTCTGAACCGCAGTCTCCAACATCTGCTCTCTGCAATGATCCTTCTACATTCCAGTCTCCAACAACTGCTCTCTGCAACAGTCCTTCTGCACCCCAGTCTTCAACCTCTTCTCTCTGCTACAGTACATCTTCACCCCAGTCTCCAACCTCTGCTCTCTGTAACATTTCTTCTGCACCCAAGTCTCCAATCTGTGCTTTCTGTAACTGTCCTGCTGCACCCCAGACTCCAAACTCTGCTCTCTGTAGCGATCCTTCTTCACCTTATTCTCCAACCTCTGCTCTCTGCAATGATCCTTCTGCACCCCAGTCTCCATTCTCTGCTCTCTGTAAAAATCCTTTTGCACCCCAGTCTCCAATCTCTGCTCTTTGTAAAAGTCCTTCTCCATCAAAGTCTCCAAGTTCTGCATTCTGTAAGATTCCTTCTGCACCCCAGTCTCAAACCTCTGCACTCAGAATTGATCTTTCTGCACCTCAGTCTCTAAACTCATCTCTCTTTAGTAGTTTTTCTGCACCCAGTCTCCAACATCTGCTCTCTGTAACAATTCTTCTTCTCCCCAGGCTCCAACCTCTGCTATGTGCAATCGTTTTTCTATATCCCAGTTTCCAAAATCTGGTCTCTGCAACAGTCCTTCTGCATCTCAGTCTGAAAACTCTGCTCTCTGTTACAGTCTTTCTGCACCCCAGGCTCCAACCTCTGCTCTCTGTAAAAATCCTTCTGCACCTCTGTCTCCAACATTTGCTCTCTGTAACAGTTCTTCTATACCGCAGTCTCCAAACTCTTCTCTCTATAACGGTACTTCTGCACCCCAATTGCAAACCTCTGCTTTCTGAAACAGTCTTTCTGCACCTGAGACTCCAACCTCTCCTCTCTGTAACAGTCCTTCTAAGCGTCAGTCTGAAACCTCTGCTCTCTGCAACAATCCTTCTAAACCCCAGTCTCCAAAGTGTGCTATCTGTAACAAACCTTCTGCACCCCAGTCTCAAACATCTGCTCTCTGTACCAGGCCTTCTGCACCCCAGTCTCCAAACTCTTCTCTCAGCAACGATTCTTCTGCACCTCAGATTCCAACCTTTTCTCTCTGCAACAGTCCTTCTACCCCCTAGTCTCCAAACTCTGCTCTCTGTAAGATCCTTCTGCACCCCGTTCTTCAAACTTTACTCTCTGTAACAGTCATTCTGCACCTCAGTCTCCAATCTCATCTCTCTACAACGGCCCTTCTCCACCCCAGTATCCAACCTCTGTTCTCTGTAGCAGTCCTTCTGCACCCAAGGCTATAAACTCTACTCTCTGTAACAGTTCTACTGCACTCCAGTCTCCAATCTCTAATTTCCGTATCAGTTATTCTGCACCCCAATCTAAAACCTCTGCTCTCTGTAACAGTCCTTCTTCACCTCAGTGTCCAAACTCTGCTCTCTGCAACGATCCTTCTGAACCAGAGTTTCCAAACTCTGCACTCTGTAACAGTCATTCTACACCTAGGCTCCAACCTCTTCTCTCTGTACCAATCCTTCTGCACCTCAGTCTCTAACCTCTGCTCTCTGTAACAGTCCTTCTGCACCTCAGTCTCCAAACACTGCTCTCTGTAACAGGCTTACTGCACCCCAGTCTCAAACCTCTTCTCTCTGTAACAGTTCTTCTGCACCCCAATCTCGAAACTCTGCTCTCTGTAACAGTCTTTCTGCACCCCAGTCTCCAACGTCTTTTCTCTGCAACGATTCTTCTGAACCTCAGTCTCTAACCTCTGCTCTCTGCAAAAGTCCTTCTGCACCCCAGTCTCCAGATTCTGCTCTCTGTACGATCCTTTTGCATCCCTTTCTCCAAACTCTCCTCTCTGTGACAGTCATTCTGCACCCCAGTATCCAAACTCTGCTCTTTGTAAAAGTCCTTCTGCACCTCAGTCTCAAACATTTGCTCTCTGTAATGGTCCTTCTGTACCGCAGTCTCCGACCTCTGCTCCCTTTATCAATTTTTCTGCAGCTCAGTCTTCAATGTCTGCTCTCTGAAACAGTCCTTCTGCACCCTAGTCTCCAACATCTGCTCTCTACAAAGGTCCTTCTGCATTAAACTCTCCAAACTCTGCTCTCTGTAACAGTGCTTCTGTACTGCAGTCTCCAAACTCTTCTCTCTATAACGGTCCTTCTGCTCCCCAATTGCCAACGTCTGCTTTCTGTAACAGTGCTTCTGAACCTCAGATTTCAACCTCTGCTCTCTGTATGAGTCCTTCTAAGCCTCAGTCTGAAACCTCTGATGACTGCAACAATCCTTCTGCACCCCAGTCTCCAAACTCTGCTCTCTGTAACAGGTCTTCTGCACCCCAGTCTCCAACCACTTCTCTCTGCAACAATCCTTCTGCACCTCAGTCTCCAACCTCTGCTCTCTGCAACAGTCCTTCTAAACCGCAGTATCCAGCCTCTGCTCTCTGCAATGATCCTTCTGTATCCCAGTCTCCAACAACTGCTCTCTGCAACAGTCCTTCTGCACCTCAGTCTCCAAGCTCTGCTCTCTGCAACAGTCCTTCTGCAACCCAGTCTCCAACCTCTGCAATCTGCAAACGTCTTATTATACCCCAGTATCCAACATCTTCTCTCTGCAACGATCCTTCTGCATCCCAGTCACCAACGTCTGCTCTCTGCAACAGTCCTTCTACACCCCAGTCTCCAACCGCTGCTCTCTGCTACAGCCCTTCTGCACCAAGGTCTCCAACATCTGCTCTCTTCCACATTTCTTCTGAACTCCAGTCTTCAACCTTTGCTCTCTGAAACTATCCTACTGCACCCCAGTCTCCAAACTCTGCTCTCTGTAAAGATCTTTCTGCACCTCAGTCTCCAATCTTTGCTCTCTGCAACGATCCTTCTGCATCCCAGTCTCCAACCTCTGCACTCCGCAAAATTTTTTCTGCTCCCCAGTCTTCAAGCTCTGCTCTCTGTAACAGGCCTTCTGCACAACAGTCTCCAACATCTGCTTTCTGTAACAGTTTTTCTGAACCCCAATCTCAAAACTCTGCTGTCTGTAACACTCCTTCTTCACCCCAGTCTCCATCCTCTTCACTCTGTAAGAATCCTTTGACACTCCTGTCTCCAACCTCTGCTCTCTGTAAAAGTCCTTCTGCACCTCAGTATCCAACCTCTGCAATCTGTAACGGTCCTTCTGCACCCAGTCTCCAACCTCTGCTCTCTGTATCAGTCCTTCTGCACCCAAGTCTCCAAAATCTGCTCTCTGCAACATTTCTTCTGCACCCCAGTCTTCAACCTGTGGTCTCTGTGACAGTCCTTCTGCACCCCAGTCTCCAAAATCTGCTCTCTTCAACAATCCTTTTTCTATCCAGTCTCCAAACTCTGCTCTCTGTAAAAGTCCTTTTGTATCGCAGTCTCCAACCTCTTCTCTTTGTAACGGTCCATCTGCTTCCCAGTTGCCAACCTCTGCTTTCTGTAAGAATCCTTCTGCACCCCAGTCTCCAAACTCTTCTCTCTGCAACGATCCTCCTGCACCTCAGTCTCCAACCTCTGCTCACTGTAAAAGTCCTTCTGCACCTCAGTCTTTATCCTTTGCTCTCTGTAATGGTCCTTCTGTACCCCAGTCTCCAATCTCTGCTCCCTGTAACAATCCTATTACACCTCTGTCTCCAATGTCTGCTCTCTTTAACAGTCCTTCTGCACCCCAGTCTCCAAACTCTGCTCACTGTAACAGTCCTTCTGTAGCGCAGTCTCCAACCTCTTCTCTCTCTAACGGTACTTCTGCACCCCAATTGCCAACCTCTGTTTTCTGAAACAGTCTTTCTGCACCTCAAACTCCAACCTCTGCTCTCTGTAACAGTCCTCCTAAGCCACAGTCTGAAACCCCTGCTCTCTGCAGCAATATTTCTAAACTCCAGTCTTCAAACTGTGCTATCTGTAACAATCCTTCTGCACCCTGGTCTCAAACATCTGCTCTCTGTAACAGGTCTTCTGCAACTCAGTTTCCAAAGTCTGCTCTCTGTAACAGGCCTTCTGCACCACAGTCTCCAACCTTTTCTCTCTGCCACGATTCTTCTGCAACTCAGTCACCAACCTCTGCTCTCTGCAACAGTCCTTCTGCACCCCAGTCTACAACCTCTGCTCTCGGTGAGATCCTTCTCCACCCCATTCTCCAAACTTTGCTCTTTGTAACAGTCATTCTGCACCTCAGTCTCCAACCTCATCTCTCTGCAACGGCCCTTCTGCACCCCAGTATCCAACCTCTGTTCTCTGCAGCAGTCCTTCTGCAACCCAGGTTTCAAACTCTGCGCTCTGTAACAATACTTCCACATCCCAGTCTCCAAACACTACTTTCCGTATCAGTTATTCTGAACCTCAGTCTGAAAACTCTGTTCTCTTTAACAGTCCTTCTGCACCTCAGTCTCCAAACTCAGCTCTCCGCAACAGTCCTTCTGCACCCCAGTCTCAAACTTCTGCTCTGTGAAAAAGTCTTTGTACACACCAGTCTCCAACATCTGCTCTCTGCAACGATCCTTCGGCATCCCAGTCTCCAATGTCTGCTCTCTGCAACAGCCCTTCTGCACCCCAGTCTCCAACCTCTGCTCTCTGGTACAGTCCTTCTGCACCCCAGTCTCCAACCTCTGCTTTGTTCAACAATTCTTCTGCACCCCAGTGTCTAACCTGTGCTCTCTGTAACTATCATACTGCACCCCGGATTCCAAACTCTGCTCTCCGTAGCGATCTTTCTGCACCTCAGTTTCCAACCTCTGCTCTCTGCAATGATCCTTCTGCACCCTAGTCTCCAACGTCTGTTCTCTGCAACAGTCATTCTGACCCCAGTCTTCAGGCTCTGCTCTCTGTAACATTCTTCTGCACCCCAGTTTTCAAAGTGTACTCTAGGTGACATTCCTTCTGCACCCCAGTCTCCACCCTCTGCTCTTTGTAACAGTACTTTTGTACTGCAGTCTCCAATCTCTGCTCACTGCAACATTTTTTCTGCACCCCTGTCTCCAAACTGTGCTCTCTGTAACTGTCTTTCTGACACCAATCTCCAACCTCTGCTCTCTGTAACGATCCTTCTGCACCTCAGTCTCCAACTTCTACTTCCTGCAACGATCCTTCTGAACTACAATTTCCAAACTCTGCACTCTGTAACAGTCATTCTACACCTAGTCTCCAACCTCTTCTCTCTGTACAAATCCCTCTGCACCTCATTCTCCAACCTCTGCTCTCTGTAACAGTCATTCTGCACCTCAGTCTCCAACCTCTGTTCTCTGTAACAGTCCTTCTGCAACTCAGTCTCAAAGCTCTGCTCTTTGTAACAGGCTTACTGCACCCCAGTCTCCAACCTCTTCTCTCTGTAACAGTTCTTCTGCACCCCAATCTCGAAACTCTGCTCTCTGTAACAGTCTTTCTGCACTCCAGTCTCCAAACTCTTTTCTCTGCAATGATCCTTCTGACCCTCAGTCTTTAACCTCTGCTCTCTGCAAAAGTCCTTCTGCACCCCAGTCTTCAGATTCTGCTCTCTGTAAGATCCTTTTTCATCCCTTTCTGCAAACTCTCCTCTCTGTAACAGTCCTTCTGCACCCCAGTATCTGAACTCTGCTCTCTGTATAAGTCCTTCTGCACCTCAGTCTCCAAACTTTGCTCTCTGTAATGGTCCTTCTGTACCGCATTCTCCAACCTCTGCTCTCTGTATCAATCCTTCTGCACCTCAATCTCCAATGTCTGCTGTCTGTAACAGTCCTTCTGAACCCTAGTCTCCAACATCTGCTCTCTACAACGGTCCTTCTTAATTAAAGTCTCCAAACACTGCTCTCTCTAACAGTGCTTCTGTACTGCAGTCTCCAAACTCTTCTCTCTATAACGGTCCTTCTGCACCCCAATTGCCAACGTCTGCTTTCTGTAACAGTGCTTCTGTACCTCAGATTCCAACCTCTGCTCTCTGTATGAGTCCTTCTAAGCCTCAGTCTGAAACCTCTGATGTCTGCAACAATCCTTTTGCACCCCAGTCTCAGAACTCTGCTCTGTGCAGCAGTCCTTCTTAACCGCAGTCTCCAACATCTGCTCTCTGCAAAGGTCCTTCTGCATCCCAGTCTCCAAGAACTGCTCTCTGCAACAGTCCTTCTGCACCTCATTCTTCAACTTCTGCTCTCTGCAACAGTCCTTCTGCACCCCAGTCTCCAACCTCTGCTCTCTGCAAACGTCTTATTATACCCCAGTATACAACATCTGCTCTCTGCAATGATCTTTATTCATCCCAGTCACCAACGTCTGCTCTCTGCAACAGTCCTTCTACACCCCAGTTTCCAACCGCTGCTCTCTGCTACAGCCCTTCTGCACCCCAGTCTCCAACCTCTGCTCTATTCAACATTTCTTCTGCACTCCAGTCATCAACATGTGCTCTCTGTAACTATCCTACTGCACCCCTGTCTCCACACTCTGCTCTCTGTAAAGATCCTTCTGCACCTCAGTCTCCAACCTCTGCTCTCTGCAACGGTCCTTCTGTATCCCAATCTCCAACCTCTTCACTCCGCAAAAGTCCTTCTGAACCCCAGTCTCCAAGCTCTGCTCTGTGTAACAGTTCTTCTGCACATCAGTGTCCAACTTCTGCTCTCTGTAAGAGTCCTTCTGACCTCATGTCCAATCTCTGCTCTCTGTAACAGGCCTTCTGCACAACACTCTCCAACCTCTGCTTTCTGTAACAGTTCTTCTAAATCCCAATCTCAAAACTCTGCTCTCTGTAACACTCCTTCTGCTCCCAATCTCCATACTCTGCTCTCTGTAAGAATTTTTTGACACCCCTCTCTCCAACCTCTTCTCTCTGTAAAAGTCCTTCTGTACCTCACTATCCAACCTCTGCAATCTGTAACGGTCCTTTCGCACTTCAGTCTCCAACCTCTGCTCTCAGTATCAGTCCTTCTGCACCCAAGTCTCCAAAATCTGCTCTCTGCAACATTTCTTCTGCACCCCAGTCTCCAACCTGTGCTCTCTGTGACAGTCCTTCTGCACCCCAGTCTCCAACATCTCCTCTCTTCAACTATCCTTCTTCTATCTAGTCTCCAAACTCTGCTCTCTGTAAAATTCCTTTTGTATCGCAGTCTCCAACATCTTCTCTTTGTAACGGTCCATCTGCTCCCCAATGGCGAACCTCTGCTTTCTGTAAGAGTCCTTCTGCACCCCAGTCTCAGAACTCTTCTCTCTGCAACGATCCTTCTGAACCTCAGTCTCCAACCTCTACTCTCTGTAAAAGTCCTTCTGCACCTCAGCCTTTATCCTTTGCTCTCTGTAATGGTCCTTCTGCACCCAAGTCTCCAATCTCTGCTCCCTGTAACAATCCTATTGCACCTCTGTCTCCAACGTCTTCTCTCTTTAACAGTCCTTCTGCACCCCAGTCTCCAAACTCTGCTCACTGTAAAAGTCCTTCTGTACCGCAGTCTCCAACCTCTTCTCTCTCTAACGGTACTTCTACACCCCAATTGCCAACCTCTGTTTTCTGAAACAGTCCTTCTGCACCTCAAACTCCAATCTCTGCTCTCTGTAACAGTACTCCTAAGCCACAGTCTGAAACCCTTGCTCTCTGCAGCAATCTTTCTAAACCTCAGTCTTCAAACTGTGCTCTCTGTAACAAATTTTTTCTGCACCCCAGTCTGCACCTGAGTCTCCAAACACTTTTCTCTGTAACAGTCCTTCTACACCTCACTCTCCAACCTCTGCTGTCTGTAACAGTCCTTCTGCACCTCAGTCTGAAACCTCTGCTCTCTGCACAATACTTCTGCACCCCAGTCTCAAAACACTGCTCTCTGTAACAGTCCACCTGCACCTTAATCTCCAACTTCGGCTCTCTGTAAGATCCTTCAGCAACACAGTCTCCAAACTCTTCTTTCTATAACAGTCCTTCTGCACCCCAGTCTCCAAACTCTCCTCTCTGTACCAGTCCTTCTGAACCCCAGTCTCCAAACTCTTCTCTCTGCAACAGTCCTTCTGCACCCCAGTCTCCAACCTCTACTCTATGTATAAGAACTTCTGACCCTCAGTCTCCAATCTCTTCTCTCTGCAACAGTCCTTCTGCACCACAGTCTCCACACTCTGGTCTCTGTAAGATCCTTCTGCACTCCAGCTTCCAAACTCTGTTCTGTGTAATATTCCTTCTCCTCCCCAGTCTTTATCCTCTGCTTTGTGCAAGTGTCCTGCGGCACCCCAGTCTCCATACTCTGTCCTCTGCAACAGTCCTTCTGCTCCCCAGTCTCCAACATCTGCTATCTGTAACAGTCCTTCTGTACCACAGTCTCCAACCACTGCTCTCCGTAACGGGCTTCTGCACCCCAGTCTCCAAATACTGCTTTTTGTATCAGTCCTTCTGCACCTCAGTCTCAAACCTCTGCTCTCTGTAACAGTCCTTGTGCACCTCAGTCTACAACCTGTTCTCTCTGTAACATTCCTTCGACACCCCAACTCCAACCTCTGCTCTCTGTAACAGTTTTTCTATAGTGCAATCTCCAAACTCTGGTCTCTGTAACGTTCCTTCTGCACCCCAATTTCTAAGCTCTACTTTCTGTAACAGTACTTCTGCACCTCAGTCTGATATCTCTGCTCTCTACACGATCCTTCTGCCCCCCTCTTTCAAAACATTGCTCTCTGTAACAGCCCAACTGCACCTCAGTCTCCAACCTCTACTCTCTGTAACAGGCCTTCTGCACACCAGTCTCCAAAGTCTTCTCTCTGTGGCAGGCCTTCTGCACCCCAGTCTCCAAAATCTGCTCTCTGTAACGATCCTTCTGCACACCAGTCTCCAACCTCTGATCTCTACAATGATTCTAGTGCACCCCAGTCTCCAACCTCTGATCTCTGCAACAGTGCTTCTGCACCACAGTCTCTAAATTCTGCTCTCTGTAAGATCCTTCTGCACCCCTGTATCCAACCTCTGCTCTCTGTAACAGTCCTTCTGCATCCAAGTCTCCAACCTCTGCTCTCTGTAACAGGACTTCCACACCTCAGTCTCTAAACTCTGCTCTCTGCAGCAGTCCTTCTGCAGCATATTCTCAAACCTCTGCTCTCTACAACAGTCCATCTGCACCCAAGTTACCAACATCTGCTCTCTGCAACAGTCCTTCTGCAACCCAGTCTCCAAAATCTTCTCTCTGCAACAGTCATTCTGCACTTCAGTCTCCAACCTCTGCTCTCTGCAATAGTCCTTCTGCACTCCAATCTCTAACCTCTGCTCTCTGCAACAGTCCTTCTGCACCCAAGTCTCCACCCTCTGCTCTCTGCAACAGTTCTGCACCCCAGTCTCCACACTTTGCTCTCTGCAACGATCCTTCTGGACCTTAGTCTCCAACCACTGCTCTCTGTAACAGTTCTTCTGCACAACAGTCTGCAAACTCTGGTCTCTGTAAGATCCTTTGCACTCCAGTTTTTAAACTCTGCTCTCTGTAACATTTCTTCTCCACCCCACTCTTTTACCTCTGCTTTCTTCAAGTGTCCTGTGGCTCCCCAGTCTCCAACCTCTGTCCTCAGCAACAGTCCTTCTGCTCCCCAGTCTGAAACATCTGCTCTCTGTAACAGTCCTTCTGTACCACAGTCTTCAAACTCTGCTCTCCGTAATGGGCCTTCTGCACCCCAGTCTCCAAACTCTGCTTTCTGTATCAGTCCTTCTGAACCTCAGTCTCAAAACTCTGCTCTCTGTATCTATCCTTCTGCACCTCAGTCTTCAACCTATGCTTTTTGTAACAGTTTTTCTATACCGCAGTCTCCAAACTCTGGTCTCAGTAACGGTCCTTCTGCACCCCAATTTCCAACATCTTTTTTCTGTAACAGTCCTTCTGCACCTTAGTCTCCAAACTCTGCTCTCTTTAACAGAACTTCTACACCTCAGTATCTAACATCTGCTCTCTGTAACAGTTCTTCTGCACCTCAGTCTGACACCTCTGCTCTCTGCATG
Organism: Ictidomys tridecemlineatus; assembly: GCF_052094955.1. Lineage (NCBI taxonomy): Eukaryota > Metazoa > Chordata > Mammalia > Rodentia > Sciuridae > Ictidomys > Ictidomys tridecemlineatus. The sequence continues at coordinate 50,696 of NW_027520994.1, forward strand.
ATCCTTCTGCACCGCAGTCTCCAAACACTGCTCTCTGTAACAGTCCACCTGCACCTCAGTCTCCAAACTCTGGTGTCAGTAAGATTCTTAAGTAACCCAGTCTTCAAACTCTGCTCTCTATAACAGTCCTTCTGCACCCCAGTCTCCAACCTCCTCTCTTTAACAGGCATTCTGCACCACAGTCTCCAAACTCTGCTCTCTGCAATGATCCCACTGCACCCCAGTTTCCTTCCTATGATCTCTGAAACAGTCCTTCTGAACCTCAGTCTCCAAATTCTGCTCTCTGTAAGATCCTTCTTCACCCCAGTATCCAACCTCTGCTCTCTGCAACAGTCTTTCTTCACCCCAGTCTCCAAACTCTTCTTTCTACAACAGTTTTTCTGCACCCTAGTTACCAACATCTGCTTTCTGCAACAGTTTTTCTGCTCCCCAGTCTCCAACATCTGCTCTCTGCTGCAGTTCTTCTGCACCTCAGACTAAAAATTCTTCTCTCTGCAACGACCTTTCTGCACCACAGTCTCCTACCTCTGCTCTCTGTAACTGTCCTTGTGCACCTCAGTCTCCCAACTCTACTCTCTGTAAGATGCTTCTGCAACCCGTCTTTTAACCCTGCACTCTGTAACAGTCCTTTAGAACCCCAGTCTCCAAACTCTGCTCTCTGTTAAACCATCTGAATCCCAGTCTCCAACCTCTGCTCTCTGTAAGGGTACTTCCCCACGTATCCAACTTTTGCTCTCTGTAACAGTCCTTCTGCACCTCACTATCCAACCTCTGCTCTGTGTAACAGTCCTTCTGCACCCAAGTTTCTAAAATATGCTCTCGGCAACAGTCTTTCTGCACCCCCTCTTCAACATCTGCTCTCTGCAACAGTCCTTCTGAACCCCAGTCTCCAAACTCAGCTCTCTGCAAGGATCCTTCTGAACCCCAGACTCCAACGTCTGCACTCTGTAATAGTCCTTCTTCACCAGAGTCTCCAACCTCTGCTCTCTCTAAGATCCTTCTGCACTCCAGTTTCAAATCTCTGCTCTCTGTAACATTCCTTCTTCACCACAGTCTACAACCTCTGTCCTCAGAAACAGTCCTCTTCTCCCAAGACTCCGCAATCTGCTCTCTGTAACAGTGCTTCTTTACCGCAGTCTCCAAACTCTGCTCTTTGTAATGGTCGTTCTAAATCCCAGTCTCCAACCTCTGCATTCTGTAACAGTCTGTCTGAACCCCAGTCTCAAACCTCTGTTCTATGTAAGAGTCTTTCTGCACCCCAGTCTTCAAACTCTGCTCTCGGTAACAATCCTATATCGCAGTCTCCAAACTCTGCTCTCTGAAACGGTCCTTCTGCATCCCAATTTCCAAACTCTGCTTCCTGTAACAGTCCTTCTGCACCTTAGTCTCCAAACTGTCCTCTTTTTAACAGTCCTTCTACACCTAAGTCTCCAACCTCTGCTCTCTGTAACAGTCCTTCTGCACCTCAGTCTGAACCTCTGCTCTCTGCACGATCCTTCTGCACCCCAGTCTAAAACCACTGCTCTCTGTAACAGTCCACCTGCACCTCAGTCTCTAAACTCTGCTCTCTGTGAGATCTTTCAGGAACCCAGTCTCCAAACACTGCTCTCTATAACAGTTCTTCTGCACCACAGTCTCCAACCTCTCCACTCTGTAACAGGCCTTCTGCACACCAGTCTCCAAAGTCTGCTCTCTGTAATGATCCTACTGCACCCCAGTCTCCAACCTCTGATCTCTACAACAGTCCTACTGCACCTCAGTCTGAAATCTCTGCTCTCTGCACGATCCTTCTGCACCCCATTCTCCAAACTCTATTCTATGTAACAGGACTTCTGCACCTCAGTCTCCCACCCCTCCTCTCTTTAAAAGGCCTTCTGCAGGCCAGTCTTTAATCTCTAATCTTTGTATCAGGCCAAGGCACCCCAGTCTCCAAAATCTGCTCTCTACAACGATCCTTCTCCACCCCAGTCTCCAAAGTTGCTCTCTGAAATGATCCTAGTGCACCCCAGTCTCCAACCTCTGATCTCTGCAACAGTGCTTCTGCACCTCAGTCTCCAAATTCTGCTCTCTGTAAGATCCTTCTGCACCCCTGTATCCAACCTCTGCTCTTTGTAACAGTCCTTCTCCATCTTAGTCTCCAAACTCTGCTCTCTGTTATAGGCCTTCCACACCTCAGTCTCCAAACTCTGCTCTCTGCAACAGTCCTCTGCACCCCAGTCTCCAACCTCTGCTTTCTAAGATAGTCTTTCTGCACCCGAGTTAGCAACATCTGCACTCTGCAACAATCCTTCTGCAGCCGAGTCTGCAACATCTGCTCTCTGCAACACGTCTGCAGCTCAGTCGGAAAACTCTGCTCTCTGCAACGACCCTTCTGCACCCCAGTCTCCTAGCTCTGCTCTCTGTAACAGTCCTTCTACACCTCAGTCTCCAAACTCTACTCTCTGTAAGACCCTTCATCAAAACAGTCTTTAGACTCTGCACTCTGTACCAGTCATTCTGCACAACAGTCTTTAAACTCTGCTCTCTGTAACAGGACTTTTGCACTCCAGTCTCCAACCACTTCTCTCTTCAACGATTCTACTCCACCCCAGTCTCCAACATCTGCTCTCTGCAACAGTCCTTTGCACCCCAGTCTCCAAACTCTGCTCTTTTTAAGATCCATCTGAACCCCAGTCTCCAACCCCTGCTCTCTGTAACTGTCTTCTTCACCCCAGTCATCAAACTCTGCTCTCTGTAACAGTCCTTCTTAACCCCAGTCTCCAATATCTGCTCTCTGCAACAGTACTTCTACACCCCAGTCTCCAAACTCTGCTCTCTGCAACGATCCTTCTGGACCCCAGTCTCCAACGTCTGCTCTCTGTAACAGTCCTTCTGCACCACAGTCTCCAACCTCTGCTCTTTGTAATATTTTTCTACACTCCAGTTTCCAGACTCTGCTCTTTGTAACATTATTTCTCCACCCCAGTCTCCAACCTCTGTTCTCTGAAACAGTACTTCTGCTCCCCAGATTCCAAGATCTGCTCTCTGTAACAGTCCTTCTGTACTGCAGTCGTTAATCTGTGCTCTTTGTAAGGGTCCTTCTACACCCAAATCTCCAACCTCTGCTTTCTGTATCAGTCTGTCTGAACCGCCGTCTCTAACCTCTGTTCTCAGTATCTAACCGTGTGCACCTCAGTCTCCAACCTGTGCTCTATGTAAGAATCCTTCTACACCCCAGTCTCCAACCTCTGCTCTCGATTTCAGTCTTATCCCGCAGTCTCCAACCTCTGCTCTCTGTAACAGTCTTTCTGCACCTAAATTTCTAAACTCTGCTTCCTGTAACAGTCCTTCTGAACCTGAGTCTCCAAACTCTCCTATGTGTAACAGTCATTCTAACCTGAGTTTCCAACGTCTGCTCTTTGTAACCGTCCTTCTTGACCTCAGTCTGAAACCTCTGCTCTCTGTAAGATCCTTCTGCACCCCAGTCTCAAACCACTGCTCTCTGTAACAGTCCACCTGCACCTCAGTCTCGGATCTCTGCTCTCTGTAAGATCCTTCAGCAACCCAGTCTCCAAACTCTGCACTCTATAACAGTCCTTCTGCACCCCAGTGTCCAAACTCTCCTCTCTGCAACAGTCCTTCTGCACCCCAGTCTCGAACACCTGCTCTCTGCAACAGTCCTTCTGAACTTCAGTCTGAAAACTCTTCTCCCTTAAACCACCCTTCTGCACGCCAGTCTCCTAATTCTGCTCTCTGTAACAGTCCTTCTGCACCTCATTCTCCCAACTGTGCTCTCTGTAAGATCCTTTTACAACCCAGTCTTTAAACTCTGCACTCTGTAACAGTCCTTCTGAACAACAGTCTACAAACTCTGCTCTCTGTAACAAAACTTCTGCAACCCAGTCTTCAAACTCTGCTCTCTGTAACAGTCCTTCTGTACTGAAGTTTCCAAAGTCTTCTCTCTGTAATCGTCCTTCTGCACCCCACTCTCCAAACTCTGCTTTCTCTATCATTCCTTCTGCACTCAAGTCTCCAACCTCTGCTCTCTGTAAGAGTCCTTCTTCACCTCAGTCTCCAACGTCTGCTCTCTGCAACAGTTTTTTGGCACCACAATCTCCAACCTCTGGTCTCTGCCAAAAGTCCTTCGACACCCAAGTCTTTAACCTCTACACTCTGCAACAGTACTTCTGCACCTCAGTATCTAAACTCTTCTTTTTGCAAAGGTCTTTCTGCACCTCAGTATTCAACATCTGCTCTCTGCAACAGTTCTTCTGAAACCCAGTCTCCAACATCTGCTCTCCAACAGTTTTTCTAAACCTCATTCTGAAAACTCAGCTCTCTGCAACGATCCTTGTGGACCAAAGTCTACAACCTCTCCTCTCTCTGACAGTCCTTCAGCACCTCAGTCACCAACCTCTGCTCTCTGAAATATCCTTATGCCACCCAGTTTCCAAACGATGCTCTATGTTACAGGCCTTCTGCTCCCAAGTCTCCAAGCTGTTCTCTGTGTAACAGGTTTTCTGCACCTCAGTCTCCAACCTCTTCTCTTTGCAACGATCTTTCTGCACCCCATTCTCCAACCTCTGCTCTCTGCAAAGTCCTATTTCACCCCAGTCTCAAACCTCTGCTCTCTGCAACAGTACGTATGTACCACAGTCTCCAACCTCTATTCTCTGTAACGGGTCTTCTGCAACCCAGACTCCAAATTCTGCTTTCTGTATCCGTCGTTCTGCACCCCAGGCTTCAATCTCGGCAGTCTCCAAACTCTGCAACAGTCCTTCTGCACCCCAGTCTGGAAACACTGGACTCTGCACAGTCCTTCTGCACCCAGTCTCCAACCTCTGCTCTCTTCAACAGTCCTTCTGTACCTCAGTATTCAAACACTGCTCTTTGTAACAGTTTTTCTGCACCTCAGTCTTCAACAACTGCTCTCTGCAACAGGCCTTCTGCTCCCCAGTCTCCAAACTCTAGACTCAGTATCAGTCCTTTTGCACCCCAGTCTCCAAACACTGGTCCCTATAACAGTTTTTCTGCACCTCAGTGTTAAACAACTGCTCTCTGCAACAGTCCTTCTGCACCCCAGTCTCCAACCTCTGTTCTTTCTAACACTCCTTCTATACCCCAGTCACCATAATCTACTCTCTGCAATGATCCTTCTGCACCCCAGTCTCCAGCGTTGTCTCTCTGCAATAATCCTTCTGCACCCCAGTCTCCAAACTTTCCGCTCTGTAAGATTTCTCTACACCCCAGTTTCTAAACTCTGCTCTCTGTAACATTCCTTCTGTACCCCAGTCTCCAACATCTGCCCTCTGCAATGGTCCCTCTGAACCCCAGTCTTCAACCTTGTTCTCTACAACAGTTCTTCTGTACCGCAGTCTTCAACCTCTGTTCTCTGTAAGAATCCTTCTGCACCTCAGTCTCCAACCTCTGCTTTCTGTATCAGTCCTTCTGCACCTCACTCTTCAAACTCTGCTCTCTGCAACAGTCCTTCTGAACCTCAGTCTCCAACATCTGCTCTCTGCAACAATCTTTCTCCACCCCAGTCTCCATCATCTGCTCTCTGTAACAGTCCTTCTGTACTGCAGTTTCCAAACTCTTCTCTCTGTTAAGGTTCTTCTGCACGCCACTCTCCAACCTCTGCTTTCTCTATAAGTCTTTCTGCACTCAGGTCTCCAACCTCTGCTCTCTGTAATAGTCCTTCTGCACCTCAGTCTCAAACGACTACTCTCTGCAACAGTCCTTCGACACCCGAGTCTTCAACCTCTGCTCTCTGTTACAGTCTTTCTGTACTACAGTCTCCAACTTCTTCTCTCTGTAATGGTCCTTATGGACCCCAGTCTCCAAACTCTTCTTTCTGTATCACTCCTTCTGCACCCTGGTCTCTAAACTCTTCTTTCAGTAACAGTCCTTCTGCAACTCAGACTACAATTTCTGCTCTCTGCAACAGTTCTTCTGCGCCCTAATCTCCAAACTCTGCTCTCTGCAACAGCCCTTCTGCACCTCAGTGTCCAAACTCTGCTCTCTGTAAGATCCTTCTAAAACCCAGTCTCCAACCTCTGCTTTCTCCAATGGTCCTTCTGCACCCCAGCCTCTAACCTCTGTTCTCTACAACAGTTATTCTGCACCCCAGTATCAAAACTCTGCTCTCTGTAACAGTCCTTCTGTACCGCAGTCTCCAACCTCTGTTCTCTCTAAGGGTCCTTCTGCACCCCAGTCTCCAACCACTGCTTTCTGTATCAGTCCTTTTGCACTACATTCTCCAAACTCTGCTCTCTGTAACAGTCCTTCTGCACCTCAGTCTGCAACCTCTGCTCTCTGCAATAGTCCTTCTGTATCCCAGTCTCTAACCTCTGCTCTCTGGAACAGTCCTTCTGCACCACAGTCACCAACCTCTGCTTTCTGTATCAGTCCTTCTGCACCCCAGTCTCCAAACTCTGCTCTGTGTAACAGGCTTTCTGCACCTCAGTCTCCAACCTCTACTTTCCTCAGCAGTCCTTCTCCAATCTTGTCTCCAACCTCTGCTCTCAGTAACAGTCCTTCTGACCTGAGTATGAAAACTCTTCTCTCTGGAACGATCCTTCTGCATCTCAGTCTCAAACCTCTTCTCTGTATAACAGTCCTTATGTACCTCATTCTCCAAACTTTTGTCTCTGTAAGATCCTTTTGCAACCCACACTTTAAACTCTGCTCTCTGTAACTATCCTTCTGCACCACAGTCTCCAAGCACTGCTCTCTGTAACAGGCCTTCTGCACCCCAATCTCCAACCTATGCTGTCTATAACAGGCCATTTGACCCAATTCTCCAAACTCTTCTCTCTTCAACTATCTTTCTGCACCCCAGTCTTAACCTCTGCTCTCTGAACCAGTCCTCCTGCACCCCAGTCTCAAACCTATGCTTTTTGTAAGATCCCTCTGCACACCTGTGTCCAACCTCGGCTCTTTACAAAAGTACTTCTGTAAAGCAGTCTCGAAACTCTGCTCTCTGTAAGGGTCCTTCTGCATTTAAATCTCCAATCTTTGCTCTCTGCAAGACTCCTTCTGCAACCCAGTCTCTAAAATTTGCTCTGTGCAATAGATTTTCTTCACAAGAGTCTCCAACCTGTGGTCTCTATAAAAGTCCTGCTGCACCCCAGTCTTCAACCTGTGCTTTCTGTAAAAGTCCTTCTGCACCACAGTCTCCAATCTCTGCTCTCTATAACAATCCTTCTTCACCCCAGTCTCCAAAATCTGCTCTCTGCAACAATCCTTCTGCACCCCAGTCTCCAAAGTCTGCTCTCTGTAACAGTCCTTCTGCACCCCAGTCTCCAACCTCTGGTCTCTGCAATAGTCCTTCAGCACTCAAGTCTCCAACATCTGCTCTCTGCAACAGTCTTTCTGCACCCCAGTCTACAACTTCTGCTCTCTGCAACAGTCCTTCTTCCCCCCGGTCTCAATACTCTGCTCGCCGCAACGATCCTTCTGCACTCCAGTCTCAAACCTCTGTTCTCTTCAACAGTTCTTCTGCACCCCAGTCTCCAACCTCTGCTCTCTGTAAGGGTCCTTATGCACCCCAGTATTTAACATCTTCTTTCTATATCAGTCGTTTTCCACGACAGTCTCGAAAATCTGCCCACTTTAACAGTCCTTCTGCAACTCAGTCTGCAAACTCTGCTCTCTGCAACAGTCCTTCTGCACCTCAGTCTCCAACCTCTGATCTCTGTAAGGGTCCTTCGTCACCCGAGTCTTCAACCTCTGTTTCTGTATCAGTCCTTCTGCACCCCAGTCTCCAACCTCTGTTCTCTGTAACAATCCTTCTGCAACTCGGTCTCCAATGTCTGCTCTCTGCAACGGTCTTTCTGCACCTCAATCTCCAACCTGTTCTCTCTGTAACAGTGCTTCTGCACCCCAGTCTCCAACTTTTGCTCTCCTTAATATCTTTCTGCAACCCAGTATTCAAACCCTGCTCTCTTTACCAATCTTTCTGCACTCCAGTCTCCAAACTCTGCTGTCTGTAACAGGCCTTCTGCACCCCAGTCTCTGAACTCTGTTTTCTGTATCAGTCCTTCTGCACCCCAGTCTCCAAACTCTGGTTTCTGCAACGATCCTTCTGCACCCCAGTCTTCAACCTCTGTTCTCTACAACACTTCTTCTGCACCCCAGTCTCCAAACTCTGCTATCTGTAACAGTCCTACTCCACCACAGACTGCAAACTCTGCACTCTGCAATTGTTGTACTGCACCCAGTCTCCAACCTCTGCTCTCTGCAACAGTCCTTCTCTACCCCAGTCTCAAACATATGCTCTCTGTAACAGTGCTTTTGTACTGCAGTTTCCAAACTCTTCTCTCTGTAACGGTCCTTCTGCACCCACTCTCCAACCTCTGCTTTCTCTATCAGTCCTTCTGCACTCAATCTCCAATCTGTACTCTGTAACTGTCTTTCTGCATTTTCGTCTCCAACGTCTGCTAGCTGCAACAGTCTTTCAGAACCCCAAACTTCAACCTCTGCTCTCTGCAACAGTCCTACACCTAAGTTTCCAACCTCTGCACTCTACAACAGTCCTTTTCCACCTCAGTCTCCAACCTCTTCTCTTTGCAAAGTTCTTTCTGCACCTAAGTCTTCAACATCTACTCTCTGTAACAGTCCTTCTGCACCCCATTCTCCAAACTCTGCTCTCTGCATCAGTCCTATTGCACCCCAGTCTCCAACCTCTGCTCTCTGTAAGCTCCTTCTTCACACCTGTCTCAAAACTCTGCTCTCTTTAACAGTTCTTCTGTACAGCAGTCTCCAACCTCTATTCTCTGTAACAGTCTTTCTGCACCCCAGTCTTCAAACACTGCACTCTGCACAGTCCTTCTGCATCCAGTCTCCAACCTCTACTCTCTGGAAGAGTCCTTCTGCATCTTAGTCTCTAAACACTGATCTCTGTAACAGTTTTTCTACACCTCAGTCTTCAACAACTGCTCTCTGCAACAGTCCTTTTTCACCCCAGTCTCCAAACTCTGCTCTCTAGAACAGTCCTTCTATACACAAGTCTCCATAATATACTCTCTTTAACGATCCTTCTGCACCCCAGTCTCCAAAGTCTGCTCTCTGCAACAATCCTTCTGCAACCCAGTCTCAAAAATTGTCTCTCTGTAAGATCGTTCTTGTCCCCAGTCACCAAACTCAGCTCTCAGTATTAGTCCTTCTGCACCCCAGTCTCCAAACACTGCTCTCTGTAACAGTTTTTTTGCACCTCAGTCTCCATAATCTACTCTCTGCAACGATTCTTCTGCAACCCAGTCTCCAACGTCTGCTCTCTGCAACAATCGTTCTGCACCCAAGTCTCCAAACATTCCTCTCTTTAAGATTCTTCTGCACCCCAGTTTCCAAACTCTGCTCTCTGTAACATTCCTTCTGCACCGCAGTCTCCAACATCTGCCCTCTTCAATGGTCCCTATGCACCCCAGTCTCCAACCTTGTTCTCTACAACAGTTCTTCTGTACCGCAGTCTCTAACCTTTGCTCACTGTAATGGTCCTACTGCACCCCAGTCTCCAAAATCTGCTTTCTGTATCATTCCTTCTGAACCACAGTCTCAAACCTCTGTTCTCTGCAACAGTCCTTCTGCACCACAGTCTCCAACATTTGCTCTGTGTAACAGTCCTTCTGTACTGCAGTCTCCAAACTCTGCTCTCTGTAACGGACATTCCGGACCCCAGTTTACAAACTCTGCTCTCTGTAACATTCGTTCTCCAAACCAGTCTGCAACCTCTGCTTCCTGCAACAGTCTTTCTGCATCCCAGTCTCCAAACTCTGCTCCCTGTAGCAGCCCTTCTGCACCTCAGTCTCCAACCTTTGATCTCTGCAACAGTCCTTCTACACCCCAGTTCCCAACCTCTGTTCTCTGGAAAAATTCTTCTGCACCCCAGTCCCCAACGTCTGCTCTCTGCAACAGTCCTTCTGCACCCGAGTCTCCAACCTCTGCTCTCTGTTAAGAACCTTCTGCAACCCCGTCTCCGAACTCTGCTCTCTGTAACAGTCCTTCTGTACCGCAGTCTCCAAACTCTGCTCCCTGTAACGGTCCTTCTGCACCCCAGTCTTCAAACACTGCTTTCTGTATCAGCCCGCTGCACAAAAGTCTCCAACGTCTGCTCTCTGTTACAATCCTACTGAACCCCAGTCTTCATCATCTAATCTCTGCAACAGTCCTTCTGCACCCCAGTATCCAACCTCTTCTCTCTGTAACAGTCCTTCTGTACTGCAGACTCCAATCCCTTCTCTCTGTAATGGTCCTTCTGTACTCCAGTCTCCAGACTCTGCTTTCGGTATCATTCCTTCTGCACCCCTCCCTATTTCAATCCTTTGCTCTCTGTAACAGTCCTTCTGCACCTCAGTCTCCAACTACTTCTGTCTGCAATAGTTCTTCTGCACCCAAATCTCCAAATTCTGCTCTATGCAACAGTCCTTCTGCACCTCAATATCCAAACTCTGTTCTCTGTAACAATCCTTCTGCACCCCAGTCTCCAAATTCTGCTCTCTGCAAAGGTCCTTCTTAACCCCACTCTCCAACCTCTGCTCGCTGTAATATGCTTCTTTACCCCAGTGTCCAAACTCTACTCTCAGTAACAGTTCTTCCGCTCCCCAGACTCCAATCTCTGCTCTTTGTGAAAGTCTTTTTGCACCCCAGTCTCCAATCTCAGCTCTCTGCAACAATCCTTCTGCACCCCAGTCTCCTACGTCTGCTCTCTACAACAGTCCTTCTGCACTTCAGTCTCCAACCTCTGCTCTCTCTAAGATCCTTCTGCACCTCAGTCTCCAAACTCTGCTATCTTCAACGGACCTTGTGCACCTCAGTCGCAAACCTCTGTTCTCTGCAACAGTCCTTCTGCACCCCAGTCTCCAACCTCGGCTCTCTATAACAGTCCTTCTGCACCTCAGTCTCCAACCTCTGCTCTCTGCAACAATCCTACTGCACCCCAGTCTCCTACATCTGCTCTCTACAACAGTCCTTCTTCACCCCAATCTCCAACCTCTGCTCTCTGTATCAGTTCTTCTGCACCGCAGTCCCCAACCTCTGCTCTCTGTAATGGTCCTTCTGCACCCCAGTCCCTAAACCCTGCTTTCTGTATCAGTCCTTCTGCACCTCAGTCTCCAACCTCTGCTCTCTGTAACAGTCCTTCTGCACCTCAGTCTTCAAACTCTTCTTTCTGCAATTGTCCATCTGCACCTCAGTATCCAACCTCTACTCTCTGTAACAGTCCTTATGCATCTCAGTATCCAACCTCTACTCTCTGGAAGATACTTTTGCAAACCAATCTCCAAAATCTGCTCTCTAAACAGTCCTTTTGCACCCCTTCTCCAAACTCAGCTACCTGTAACAGGCTTTCTGCACCCCAGTCTCCAAAATCTCCTCTCTGGAAAAGTCCTTCTGCACAAAAATCTCCAACCTCTGCTCTCTGCAACAATCCTTCTGCACCCCAGTCTCCAAAATTTGCTCTCTGCATTAGTCCTTCTGCACCCCAACTGAAAATCCTGCTGTCTTCCACAGTCCTTCTGCACCCCAGTATTCAACCTGTATTCTCTGCAACAGTCCTTACGTATCCCAGACTCCAACCTCTGCTGTCTGTAACAGTCCTTTGGCACCTAAGTCTCTAAATTCTGCTCTCTGGAACAGTCCTTCTGAAACCCAGTCTCCAACCACTTCTGTCTGCAACAATAATTCTGCACTCCAGTCTCTAACATCTGCTTTCTCTACAAGTCCTACACCCCAGTCTCCAAAATCTGCTCTCTGTAACAGTCCTTCTGCACCTCAATCTCCAACCTCTGCTCTTTGTAACAGTCCTTCTGCACACGAGTCTTCAATCTCTGCTCTCTGAAACGATCCTTCTTCACCCCAGTGTCTAAACTCTGCTCTCTGTAACAGTCCTTCTGCACGACAGTCTTTAACCTCTGCTCTCTGCAACAGTCCTTCTGCACCCCAGTCTCCATCTCTGCTCTCTGCAACACTGCTTCTACACCCCAGTCTCAAACCTTTGCTCCATTTAAGATACTTCTGGACACCTGTATCCAACCTCTGATCTCTGTATTGGTCTTTCTTCATCCCCGTCTCCAAACACTGCTTTCTGTATCAGTCTTTCTGCACCACAGGCTTCAACCTCTGCTCTCTGCAACAGTCTTTCTGCACGCCAGTTTAAAACTCTGCACTCGGCAACATTCCTTCTGTACCTCAGTCTCCAACCTCTGCTCTCTGTATCAGTCCTTCTGCACCCAAGTCTCCAAACTCTACTCTCTGTAACAGTTCTTCTGCACCTCAGTCTCCAACTTATGCTCTCTGTAACAATCCTTCTGCACATCAGTCTCTAACCTCTTCTCTAAGCAAGGGTCCTTATGCACCCTAGTCTTCAACTGCTGTTCTCTGCAAGAGTCTTTCTGCACCACAGTCTCCAACCTCTGCTCTCTGCAACAGTCTTTTTGCACCAAGTTTCTATACTTTGCTCGCTATATGATGCTTCTGCACCTCATTCTCCCAACTCTGCCCTCTGTATCAGTCCTTCTGCACCCCAGTCTCCAATCTCTGCTCTCTGCAACAGTGCTTCTTCACCTCAGTCTCCAAACTCTGCTCTTTGTATGATGCTTCTGCATTCCAGACTACAACCTCTGCTGTCGGAAACAGTCCATCTACACCTTAGTCTCCATAATCTGCTATACAACAGTCCTTCTGGACCCCAGTATCCAACCTATGCTCTCTGTAAGATAATTCTGCACACCTGTCTCCAACCTCTGCTTTATGCAACAGTCCTTCTGCACCCCAGTCTCCAAAGTCTGCTCTCTACAACAGTCCTTCTACAACCCAGTCTACAAACTCTGCTCTCTGAAACAGTCCTTCTACAACTTAGTCTCTATACTCTGCTCACCCCAAAAATCCTTCTGCACCCCAGTCTCCAACCCATGCTCTCAGTAATAGTCCTTCTGTACCATAGTCTCCAAACTCTTTTCTCTGTAAGTGTCCTTATATACTCCAGTATCCAACCTCTGCTTTCTGTATCAGTCGTTTTGAACCACAGGCTCCAAACTCTGCCCTCTGTATCAGTTCTTCTGCAACTCAGTCTGCAAACTCTGCATTCTGAAACAGTCCTCTTGAACACCATTCTTCATCCTCTGTTCTCTGCAACACTCCTTTTGCACACAAGTCTCCAACATCTGCTCTCTAAACAGTTCTTCTCCACCCCAGTCTCAAACCTCTGCTCTTTTTAACAGTCCTTTTGTACTGCAGTCTCCAATCACTGCTCTCTGTAAGGGTCCTTTTGCACACGACTCTCCAAGCTCTGCTTTCTGTATCAGTCCTTCTGCACCCGAGTCTCCAACCTTTGTTCTGTGTAACTGTCCTTCTGCACCTTAGTAATAAACCTCTGCTCTCTGCTACAGTCCTTCTTCACCCCAATCTCCAACCTCTACTCTCTGCAAAAGTCCTTCTACACCCAAGTCTAAAACCTCTGCTCTGTGCAACAGTCCTTCTGCACCCCAGTCTCCAAACTCTGCTCTCTGTAACAGTCCTTCTGCACCTCACTCTCCTATCTCTACTCTCTGTAACAGTGTTTCTGCAGCCCAGTCTCCAACCTCTGCTCTCTGTAACAGTCCTTCTGCACACGAGTCTCAAATCTCTGCTCTCTGTAACAGTCCTTCTGCACATGAGTCTCAAATCTCTGCTCTCTGCAACGATCTTTCTTCACCCCAGTGTCCAAACACTGCTCTCTGTACCAGTCCTTCTGCACCCCAGTCTCCAACCTCTGCTCTCTGCAAAAGTCCTTCTGCACGCCAGTTTAAAACTCTGCACTCCGCAACATTCCTTCTGTACCCAAGTCTCCAACCTCTGCTCTCTGTATCAGTCCTTCTGCACCCATGTCTCCAAACTGTACTCTCTGTAAAAGTCCTTCTGCACCTCAGTCTCCAACCTATGCTCTCTGTAACAATCCTTCTGCACATCAGTCTCAAACCTCTTCTCTCAGCAATGGTCCTTATGCACCCCAGTCTCCAAGTTCTGTTCTCTGCCGCAGTCCTTCTGCACCACAGTCTGCAACATCTGCTCTCTGTAACAGTCCTTCTGTTCTGCAGTCTCCAACCTCTGCTCTCTGTAACAGGCCTTCTGCACCCAAGTCTCCAAACTCTGCTCTCTGTAACAGTCCTTTTGCACCCCAGTCTCCAAACTCTGCTCTCTGCAACAGTCTTTCTGCACCAAGTTTCCATAAGTTGCTCGCTGTATGTTGCTTCTGCACCCCAGGCTCCAAACTCTGCCCTCTGCATCAGTCCTTCTGCACTACAGTCTCCAATCTCTGCTCTCTGCAACAGTGCTTCATTACCTCAGTCTCCGAACTCTGCTTTTTGTATGATGCTTCTGCATCCCAGTCTACAACCTCTGCTCTCAGAAACAGTCCATCTACACCTTAGTCTCCATAATCTGCTATGCAACATTCCTTCTGCACCCAAGTCTCCAAATTATGCTCTCTGTAAGATAATTCTTCACACCTGTCTCCAACCTTTGCTCTCTGTAACAGTCCTTCTGTAATGCAGTCTCCAACCTCTGCTTTATGCAACAGTCCTTCTGCACCCCAGTCTTCAAATTCTGCTCTCTGCAACAGTCCTTCTACACACCAGTCTCCAACCTCTGCTCTCTGCAACAGTCCTTTAACAACCCAGTCTCCATACTGTGCTCACCCCAATGATCCTTCTTCACCCCAGTCTTGAACCCATGCTCTCTGTAACAGTCCTTCTGTACCGCAGCCTCCAAATTTTTTATTCGTAAGTGTCCATATGTACTCCAGTATCCAAACTCTGCTTTCTGTGTCAGTCGTTTTGAACCACAGTCTCCAAACTATGCCCTCTGTATCAGTCTTTCTGCAACTCAGTCTGCAACCTCTTGAACCCGAGTCTCCATCCTCTGCTCTCTGCAACAGTTTTTTTGCACACCAGTCTTCAACATCTGCTCTCTGCAACAGTTCTTCTCTACCCCATTCTCCAACCTTTGCTCTTTTTAACAGTCCTTCTGTACTGCAGTCTCCAACCACTGCGCTCTGTAAGGGTCCTTCTGCACATGAGTCTCCAAGCTCTGCTTTCTGTCTTAGTCCTTCTGCACCCGAGTCTCCAACCTTTGTTCTGTGTATCTGTCCTTCTGCACCTTAGTCTCCAACATGTGCTCTCTGCTACAGTCCTTCTTCACCCCAATCTGCAACCTCTACTCTCTGCAACAGTTTTTCTACAGCCCAGTCTAAAACCTCTGCTCTCTGCAACAGTCCTTCTGCACCCCAGTCTCCAACCTCTGCTGTCTTTATTAATCATTCTGCACCTGAGTCTCCAAACTCTACTCTCTGCACCAGTGCATCTGCACCTCATTCTCCAAACTCTGATCTCTGTAAGAACCTTCTGCAACCCAGTATCCAAACTCTGCTCTCTGTAACAGTACTTCTGCAATCCAGTCTCCAACCTCTTCTGTCTTTGTCAGTCCTTCTGCACCTGAGTCTCCAACCTCTGCTCTCTGCAACAATCCTTCTGCACCCTGTCTCCAACCTGTGCTCACTGTAACAGTCCTTGTTCACCAAGTTTCCAACATCTGCTCTCTGCAACAGTTCTTCTGTACCTCAGTCTGAAAACTCTGCTCTCTGCAACAATTCTTCTGCACCCCAGTCTTCTAACTCTGCTAGCTGTAACAGTCCTTCTGTACATCAGTCTCCAACCTCTTTTTTCTGTGAGACCCTTCTGAAAACCAGTCTGCAAACTATGCTCACTGAAACAGTCTTTCTGCACCCCAGTCTCCAAACTCTGCTCTCTGTAACAATAATTCTGCACCTCAGTCTCCAACCTCTGCTCTCTGCAAAGGTGCTTCTGCACCCCAGTCTCCAAATTCTGTTCTCTGCAACACTCCTTCTGCACCCCATTCTCCAACCTATGCACGCTGTAGCAGTCCTTCTTAACTTGAGTCTCCAAACTCTGCTCTCTTTATCCGTCCTTCTGCACCCCAGTCTCCAACATCTGCTTTCTCAATAAGTCCTTCTGAACACACTCTCCAACCTCTACTCTCTTTAACAGTCTTTGTGCACCTCAGTCTCTAACCTCTGCTTTCTGTAACAGTCCTCCTGCACCCCAGTCTCCAACCTCTGTTCTTGAAACATTCATTTTGCACCCCAGTCTCCTACCTGTGCTCTCTCTAAAAGTCCTTCTGCACATCAGTCCAAACTCTTCTCTTAGCAACGGTCCTTATGCACCCCAGTCTCCAACTTCTCTTCTCTGCAACTGTCCTTCTGCACTCCAGTCTCCAATCTCTGCTCTCTGTCAAAGGCCTTCTGCACTCCAGTCTCCAATCTCTTCTCTCTGTAACAGGACTTCTGCACCCAAGTCTCCAATCTCTGCTCTCTTTAACAGTCCTTCTGCACCCTAGTCTCCAACCTCTGCTCTTTGCAACAGTCTTTCTGCACCTCAGTCTCCATACTTCGCTCGCTGTAAGATGCTTCTGCAAACCAGTCTCCAAACTCTGCCCTCTGTATCAGTCCTTCTGCACCCCAGTCTGCAATCTCTGCTCTCTGCAACAGTCTTTCTGCACCTCAGTCTCCAAACTCTGCTCTCTGTATGATGCTTCTGCACCCCAGTCTACAACCTCTGCTCTCTGTAACAGTCTTTCTACACCCTTGTCTCCA
Organism: Ictidomys tridecemlineatus; assembly: GCF_052094955.1. Lineage (NCBI taxonomy): Eukaryota > Metazoa > Chordata > Mammalia > Rodentia > Sciuridae > Ictidomys > Ictidomys tridecemlineatus. The sequence continues at coordinate 67,320 of NW_027520994.1, forward strand.
TGATCTGCTCTTCAACAATCCTTCTACAACCTATGCTCTCTGTAAGATAATTTTGCACACCTGTCTCTAACCTCTGCTCTCTGTAACAGTCCTTCTGTACTGCAATCTCCAACCTCTGCTCTCTGTAACGGTGCTTACGCACCCGAGTCTCCAAAATCTGCGTTATGTATCAGTCATTCTGCACCCCAGTCTCCGACCTCTGCTCTCTGTAAGAGTCCTTCTGCATCTCAAACTCCAACCTCTGTTCTCTGTAAAAGTCCTTCTGCGCCCCAATCTCCAACCTGTTCTCTTTGCAACAGTCGTTCTGCACCTCTGTTTGCAAACTCTGCTCTCTGTAAGATCCTTCTGAAACCCAGTCTTCAACCTCTGCTTTCTTCAATGGTCCTTTTGCACCGAAGTCTCCAAACTCTGATCTATACAACAGTTATTCTGCACCCCAGTCTAAAACCTCTGCTCTCTGTAACAGTCCTTCTGTACCGCAGTCTCCAACCTCTGTTCTCTTTAAGGGTCCTTCTGCACCACATTCTCCAACCTCTGATTTCTCTATCAGTCCTTCTGCACCACATTCTTAAAACTCTGCTGTCTGTATCAGTCCTTCTGCACTTCAGTATGCAACCTCTGCTGTCTGCAATAGTCCATATACACCCCAGTCTTCAAATACTGCTCTGTGCAACATTCTTTCTGCACCCCAGTCTCCAACATCTGCTCTCTGCAACAATCCTTCTCCAACCCACTCTCCATCCTCTGATCTCTGCAACAGTACTTCTGCACCCCAGTCTCCAATCTATGCTCTCTGTAACAGTCATTCTGCACCCTGCTTTAAAACCTCTGCTCTCTGGAACCATCCCTCTGCACCCCAGTCTCCAATCTCTTCTTGCTGCAACAGTCCTTGTGCACCCCAATCTCTAACATCTGTCCTCTGCAACAGTTCTTCTGTACCTCAGTCTGAAAACTCTGCTCTCTGCAATTATCCTTCTGCACCCGAGTCTCCAACCTCTGCTCTCTCAAACAGTCCTTCTGTATCTCAGTCTCCAACTTCTTCTCTGTATCAGTTCTGCCCTCCTGTCTCCCACATCTGCTCTCTGTAACTGTCCTACTTCAACTCAGTCTTCAACCTCTGCTCTGTTTAAGAGTCCTTCTGCATCTCAGTCTGGAAACTCTGCTGACTGCAACAATCCTTCTGTACCCCAGTCTCCAACCTCTGTTCTATGCAATGATCCTTCTGAAATTCAGTTTCCAACCTCTACTCTCTGTAACAGTCCTTCCGCACCTCAGTCTCCAACATCTGCTCTCTGGAAAATCCTTCTGCAACCAAGTCTCCAAACTCTGCCATCAGTAACAGTCCTTCTGGAGCCCTTCTCAAAACTCTGCTCTCCATAACAGGCCTTCTGAACCCCAGTCTCCAACTTCTGCTCTCTTTAAGTCCTGCTGCACCTCGGTCTACAAACTCTGCTCTCTGTAAGATCCTTCTGCAACATTGTCTAAAAACTCTGCTTTCTGTAACAGTCTTTCTGCACCTCAGCCTCTAACCTCTGTTCTTTGCCACACTCCTTCTGCACCTCAGTTGCCAACCTCTGCTCTCTGTAACAATCCTTCTGTACCGCATTCTGCAAACTCTGCTCTTTGTAACAGTCCTTCTGCACACCAGTCTCCACCTCTGCTTTCTGTATCAGTCCTTCTGCTCCCCAGTCTAAATTCTCTGCTCTCTGTAGCAGTCCTTCTGCACCTCACATCCAACTCTTCTCTCTGCAACAGTCCTTATGCACCCCAATGTCCAACCGCTGCTGTCTGCAACATTCCTTCTGCACCCCAGTCTGCAACGTGTGCTCTGTGTATCAGTCCTTTTGCAGCCAAGTCTCCACCTCTGCTCTCTGCAACGATCTTTCTGTACCTCAGTCTTAAACCTCTGCTCTCTGCAACAATCCTTCTGTACCCTGTCTCCAACCGCTTACTCTGTAACAGTCTTTCTCCACCTCAGTCTTCAAACTCTGCTCTCTACAAGAGTCCTTCTGCACCCCAGTCTCCAACATCTGCTCTCTAAACAATCCTTCTGCACCCCAGTATCCAACATCTACTCTCTGCAACGATCCTTCTGCAACTCAGTCTTCAACCTCTGCTCTCTGAAAAATCCTTCTGCACTCCAGTTTTCAAAATCTGCTCTCTGTAATATTCCTTCTCCACGCCAGTCTTCAACCTCTGCTTTATGCAGCGGTCCTGCTGCACCCCAGTCTTCAACCTCTGTACTCTGCAACAGTCCTTCTGCTTCCCAGTCTCCAAACTCTGCTCTTCATAACAGTCTTTCTGCACCCCAGTCTCAAACCTCTGCTCTCTGCAACAGTCTTTCTGCACCTCAGTCTCCAAACTTCGCTTTCTGTAAGATGCTTCTGCACCGCAGTCTCCCAACTCTGCCCTCTGTATAAGTCCTTCTGGACCCCAGTCTCAAATCTCTGCTATCTGCAACAGTCCTTCTGCACCTCATTTTCCAAACTCTTCTTTCTGTATGATGCTTCTGCACCCCAGTCTACTACCTCTGCTCTCTGTAATAGTCCTTCTATACCCTAGTCTCTATAATCTGCTCTGCAACAGTCCTTCTGCACCCCAGTCTCCAAACTCTGCTCTCTGAAACAGTCCTAATGCACCTCAGTCTCCAAACTCTGCTCTCTGTAAAAGGCCTTCTGCACCACAGTCTCCAACTTCTGCTCTCTGCAACGATCCCTCTGCACCCCAGTCTCCAAACTCTGCTCGCTGCAACAGTCCTTGTGCACCCCAATCTCCAACATCTGCTCTCTGCAACAGTTCTTCTGTACCTCAGTCTGAAAACTTGCTCTCTGCAATAATTCTTCTGCACCCGAGTCTCCAACATCTGCTCTCGGAAACAGTCCTTCTGTTCCTCAGTCTCCAACTTCTGCTCTGTATCAGTCCTGCACCCCTGTCTCCCACATCTGCTCTCTGTAACTGTCCTTCTTCACCTCATTCTTCAACCTCTGCTCTATGTAACAGTTATTCTGCATCTCAGTCTGAAAACTCTGCTGACTGCAATGATCCTTCTTTACCCCAGTTTCCAACCTCTGTTCTCTGCAATGATCCTTCTGTAACTCAGTCTCCAACCTCTGGTCTCTGAAAGATCTTTCTACACCCCAGTTTCCAAAATCTGCTTTCTGTAATATTCCTTCTCCACGCCAGTCTCCAACCTCTGCTTTCTGCAACGGTCCTGTTGCACCCCAGTCTCCTACCTCTGTACTCCCCAACAGTCCTTCTGCTCCCAGTCTCCAAACTCTGCTCTCTGTAATAGTTCTTCTGTACCAGAGTCTCCAAACTCTGCTCTCTGTAAAGTTCCTTTTGCACGCCACTCTCCAACATTTGCTTTCATTATCCGTCCATCTGAACCTCAGTCTCCAAACTCTGCTCTCTGCAAAAGTCTTTCTGTACCCCATTCTCCAACTTCTGCTCTCTGCAACAGTCCTTCTGAACAACAGTCTCCAACATCTGCTCTCTGAAAAAGTCCTTGTGTACCCTAGTCTCCGACCTCAGCTCTCTGCAACAGTCCTTCTGTACTGCAGTCTTCAACATCTGCTCTCTGAAACAGTCCATCTGGACCTCAGTCTCAAACCTCTGCTCTCTTTAAGATCCTTTTAAACCCATATAAAAAAACTCTGCTCTCTGCAAAAGTTCTTCTGCACCCCAGTCTCAGAACTGTGCTCTCTGTAACAGGCCTTCTGAACCCCAGTCTCCAACCTCTGCTCTCTGTAGCAGTTGTTCTGCACCCCAGTCTCCGACTTCTGCTCTCTGTAACCATCTTTCTTCACCCCAGTCACCAAAATCTGCTCTCTGCAAAAGTCCTTCTTAACCTCAGTCTTAAAATTTTTCTCTCTGCAACAATCCTTCTGCACCCCAAACTCCAACCTTTGCTCTCTGTAATAGTCCTTCTGCACCTCAGTTTCCAAACTCTGCTCTATGTAAGATCCTTCTGCAACACAGTCTCCAAAATTTGCTCCCTGTAACAGTCCTTCTGCACCTCAGTCTCCAACCTCTACTCTCTGTAAAAGTCCTTCTATAACTCAGTCTCAAACCTCTTCTCTCTGCACCATCCTTCTGCACCCCAGTCTCCAACCACTGCTCTCTGTAGCAGTCCTCCTTCACCTCAGTCTAAAAACTCTGCTCTCTGTAAGATCCTTCCGCCACCCAGTATTCTAACTCTGCTCTATATAACAATCTTTCTGCACCCCAGTCTTCAAACTCTGCTCTCTTTAACAGGCCCTCTGCTCCTTAGTCTCCAAACTCTGTTCTCTGTAACAGGCCTTCAGCACCCCAGTCTCCAAACTCTTCTCTCTGCAACGATCATTCTACACCTCAGTCTCCAACATCTGCTCTCTGTTAGATACTTCGGCAACCCAGTCTAAAAACTCTTCCCTCTGTATCAGTCCTTCTGCACCCCAGTCTCCAAACTCTGCTCTCCGTAACAGGCCTTCTGCACCCAGGCATCCAATCTCTGTAACAGTCCTGCTGCACCTAGGTCTACAATCTCTGCTCTCTGTAAGTTCCTTCTGCAACCTTGTCTAAAAACTCTGCTCTCTGTAACAGTTATACTGCACCCCAGATTCCAAACTCTGCTGTCTGTAAAACGCCTTTTGAACCCCAATCTCCAACCTCTACTCTCTGTAACAGTCTTTTTGCACCTCAGTCTCCAAACTCTGCTCTCTGCAACGATTCTTCTGCACCCAATCTCCAACGTCTCCTCTCCTCAACAGTCCTTCTGAACCCCTGTCTGCAACCTCTGCTTTCTGTATCAGTAATTCTGTACCTCTATCTCCAAACTTTGCTCTCTGTAACATTCTTTCTGCACCGCAGTCTCCAACCGCTGCTCTCTGCAACAGTTCTTCTGCACCCCAATCTCTAAACTCTGTTCTCTGCAACAGTTCTCCTGCACCTCAGTCTCCAACGTCTGCACTCTGAAACAGTTCTTCTCCACCCCAATCTCCAACCTTTTGTCTCTGTAATAGTCCTCCTGTATTGCAGTCTCCAAACTCTGCTCTCTGTAATGGTCCTTCTGCACCCCAGTCTCCAACCTCTGCTATCTGCAACAGTCCTTCTGAACCTCAGTCTTCAAATTCTGCTCTCTGCAACAGTCCTTCTTCACCCCAGTCTCCAACCTCTACTCTGTGTAACAGTTTTTCTGCCCCCCAGTGTCAAACCTCTGCTCTCTACAATAATCATTCTGCATCCCAGTCTCCAACATCTGCTCTTTGCAACAGTCTTTCTGCACCTAGGTCTCCAACATCTGCTCTCTGAAAAAGTCCTTTTTCACCCCAGTCTCTAACCTCTGCTCTGTGTAACAGTCCTTCTGCAACCCAGTTTCCAACCTCTACTCTCTGGAATGATCCTTCTGCATCCCAGTCTCCAGAATCTGCTCTCTGCAACAGTTCTTCTGCACCCAAGTCTCCAACGTCTGCTCTCAGCAACTGTTATTCTGCGCCTCAGTCTAGAAACTCTGCTGTCTGCAACGATCTTTCTGCACCCCAGTCTCCAACCTCTGCTATCTGTAACAGTCTTGCTGCACCTCGGTCTACAATCTCTGCTATCTGTAATGTAAGATACTTCTACATACCAGTTTTCAAACTCTGCTCTCTGTAACATTCTTTTTCCACCACAGTCTCCAACCTCTGGATTCTGCACCGGTCCTGCTGCACCCCAGCCTCCAAACTCTGTTCTCTGCAACAGTTCTTCTGCTACACATTCTCCAACCTTTGCTCTCTGTAACAGTCCTTCTGCACCACAATCTCAAACTTCTGCTTTCTGTATCAGTCCTTCTGCACCACTGTTTCCAACCTCTGCTCTCTGTAATAGTCCTTCTGCACCTCTGTCTCCAACCTCTGCTCTCTGCAACCTTATTTCTGCACCCCATTCTCTAACCTCTGCTCTCTTCTACAGTTCTTCTGAACCACAGTCTAAAAAATCTGCTCTCTGCATCAGTCCTTCTATACCCTAGTCTCCAAACTATGCTCTCTGTAACAGTCCTTCTGAACCTCAGTCTCCAAATTCTGCTCTCTACAACAGTCTTTCTTCACCCACGTCTCCAATCTCTCCTCTCTGCAACAGTGCTTCTACAACCCAGTCTTCAACCTCTGCTCTGTATAACAGTCCTTCTGCACCCCAGTCTCCAACCTCTGCTCTCTGCAACAGTCCTTCTGTACGTCAATCTCCAACATGTGCTCTCTGTAAGATCCTTCTGCTACCCAGTCTCCAAACTCTGCTCTCTGTAACAGCCCTTCTGCACCCCATTCTCCAAAGTCTGTTCTCTATAACAATCCTTCTGCACCCCAGTATCAAACCTCTGCTCTCTACAACGATCCTTGTGCATCCCAGTCTCCAACCTCAGCTCTCTGCAACAGTCCTTCTGAAACCCAGTCTCTAACATGTGCTCTCTGCAACAGTCCTTCAGCACCTCAGTCTTAAAATTCTGTTCTCTGCAACGATCCTTCTGCACCTCAGTCTCCAACCTCTACTCTCTGTAACAGTCCTTCTGCACCTCAGTCTTCAATATCTGCTCTCTGTAAGATCCTTCTGCAAAGCAGTTTCCAACTCTGCCATATGTAAAAGTCATTCTGCAGTTATTCTCCAAACTCTGCTCTTTGTAAAAGGCCTTCTGCACCCCAGTCTTCAACCTCTGCTCTCTGTAACAGTCCCGCTGCGCCTCGGTCTTCAATCTCTGCTCTCTGGAAGATCCTTCTGCAACCTTGTCTAACAACACTTCTCTCTCTAACAGTTCTTGTGCACCCAGTCTCCAACCTCTGCTCTCTGTAAGAGGACTTCTGCAACCCAGTCTCCAAACTCGGCTCTCTGTATCAGTCTTTCTGCACCCCAGTCTCCAAACTCTGCTCTCTGTAACACTCCTTCTTCACCTCAGTCTCCAATTTCTGCTCTCTGCAACAGTCCTTCTGCACCCAAGTCTTCAACCTCTGCTCTCTGCAACACTCCTTCTACACACCAGTCTTCAAACTCTGCTCTCTGTAACAGTCCTTCTGCACACCAGTCTCCAACCTCTGCTCTCTGTGACAATCCTTCTGCACACCAGTCTCCCACCTCTGCTTTCTGTATCAAGATTTTTCACCCCAGTCTCCTAAATCTGCTATGCGTAACAGTCCTTCTGCATCTCAGTCTCCAAACTCTGCTCTCTGCAACAGTCCTTCTGCACTCCAGAATCCAAACTCTGCTTTCTGCAAAATTTTATCTGCACCCCAGTTTCCAAACTGTGCTTTCTGTAACTGTCCTTTTGCACCCCAGTCTCCCACCTCTTCTCTCTCTTATGATCCTTCTACACCCCAGTCTCCACTGTGCTCTCTGCAATGATTCTTCTACAACTGAGTCTCCAACTTTTGCTCTCTTCCTCGATCCTTCTGCACCCCACTCTCCAACCTCTGCTCTATGTATGATCCTTCTGAAAAGAAGTCTCCAAACTCTGCTTTCTGTAACAGTTCTTGTGAACCCCAGTCTCCAAACTCTGCTCTCTGTAAAAGTCCTTCTGCACCATAGTCTCCATGCTCTGCTCTCTGCATCATTTTTTCTGCACCCCAGTCTCCAAACCCTTTTCTCTGCAATAGTCCTTCTGCACCCTTGTCTCAAAACTCTGCTCTCGGGAACAGTCCTTCTGTACTGCACTCTCCAAACTGTTCTCTCTGTAACGGTCCTTTTGCACCCCAGTCTCCAACCTCTGCTCTCTGCAACAGTCCTTCTACACCCCAGTCTAAAACATCTGCTCTCTGCAACAGTCCTTCTACACGCATGTCTCCAACCTCTACTCTCTGCAATGATCTTTCTGCACCCCAGTCTCCAACGTCTCCTCTCTGCAACAGTCCTTCTGCACCCCAGTCTCCAAAATTTGTTTTCTTTGACATTCCTTCTGCACCCCACTCTCAAAGCTCTACTCTCTGTAACAGTCCTTCTGTACTGCAGTCTCCAAACTCTGCTCTCTGAAACAGTCCTTCTGCAACCCAGTCTCCAACCTCTGCACTCTGCAACAGTCTTTCTGCACCTCAGTCTCCAACATCTGCTCTCTGTTACAAGCCTTCACACCAGTCTCCAAAAGCTTTTCTCTGTAACAGTTCTTCTGCACCCCAATCTCCAAACTCTGTCCTCTGTAACACTCCTTCTGCTCCCCAGTCTCCATCGTCTGCTTTCTGTAAGAATCCTTCTGCACCCAGTCTCCAACCTCTCCTCTTAGTAAAAGTCCTTCTGCACCTCAGTCTGCAATATCTGCTCTCTGTAACGGTCCTTCATCACCTCAGTCTTAAAACTCTGCTCTCTGTAACAGGCCTTCTCCACCCCAGTCTCCAACCTCTGCTCTTCGGATCAGTTTTTCTGTACCCCAGTAACCTTCCTCTGCACTCTGTAACAATCCTTCTGCACCTCAGTCTCCAAGTCTCCTCTCTGCAACGGTCTTTCTGAACCTCAGTCTCCAAACTCTTCTCTCTGTAACAGTGCTTTTGCACCTCAGTCTCCAACTTCTGCTCTCTGTAACATCCTTCTGTAACAAGGTCTCCAAACTCTGCTCTCTCTAGAAGTCCTTCTGCACCCCAGTCTATAAATTCTGCTCTCTGCAGCGATCCTTCTGAACCCCAGTCTCCAATGTCTACTCTCTGCAACAGTCCTTCTGCACCCAAGTCTCCAACATCTGCTCTATGCCACAGTCCCTCTAAACCTCAGTCTGAAAAATCTGCTCTCGGCAACGATTCTTCTGCACCCCAGTCTCCAAACTCCGCTCTCTGTAACAGTCATTCTGCACCTCAGTCTCCAACCTCTGTTCTCTGTAAGATCCTTCTAAAACCCAGTCTCCAAGTCTGCTCTCTGTAACAGTCCTTCGGCACCCCAGTCCCCAAACTCTGCTCTCTGTAACAGTCCTTCTGCACCCCAGTTTCTAAAATATGCTCTCTGCAACAGTCCTTCTCCACGCTAGTCTCCAACATCTTCTCTCTGCAACAGTCTTTCTGCACCCCAGTCTCCAAACTCTGCTCTATGGAACAAACCTTCTGGACCCCAATCTCCAACGTCTGCTCTCTGCAACACTCCTTCTGAACCACATCTCCAACCTCTGCTCTCTGTAAGATCCTTCTGCACTCAAGTTTCCAAACTCTGCTCTCTGTAAGATTTCTTTTCCACCACAGTCTTCAAACTCTGTCCTCGGCAACAGTCTTTCTGCTCCCCAGTCTCCGAGATCCGCTCTCTGTAACAGACTTTATGTACCGCAGTTTCCAAACTTTGCTCTCTGCAACGGTCCTTCTGCAACCAAGTTGCCAACCTCTGCTTTTTGAATCAGTCCTTCGGAACTCCAGTCTCCAACCTCTGCTTTTTGTATCTGTCTTTCTGCACCTAAGTCTCCAACCTGTGCTTTCTGTAACAGTCCTTCTGCACCCCAGTCTTCAACCTTTGCTCTCTGTAACAGTCCTTCAATACCGCAGTCTCCAACCTCTGGTGTCTGTAACGGTCCTTCTGCACCACAATTTCCAAATTCTGCTTTCTGTAACAGTCCTTCTGCATGTCACTCTCTAAACTCTGCTCTCTGTAACAGTCCTTCTACACCTCAGTCTGAAACCTCTGCTCTCCACGATTCTTCCGCACCCCAGTCTCCAACCACTGCTCTATGTAACAGTCCACCTGCAACTCAGTTTCCAAAATCTACTTCAGCAAACCAGTCTCAAAACTCTGCTCTTTGTAACAGTCCTTCTGCACCCCAGTCCCCAAGCTCTCCTCTCTGTAACAGGCCTTCTGCACTCCAGTCTCAAAACTCTGCTCTCTATAGCAGGCCTTCTGCACCCCTGTTTTTAACCTCGACTCTCTGAAACTGTCCTTCTGCAACTGAGTCTTCAAACTCTGATCTCTGTACCAAGACTTCTGCACCTCAGTCTTCAACCTCTGCTCTCTGCAACAGTCCTTCTGCAACCCAGTCTCAAAACTGTGCTCTCTGTAACAATCCTTCTGCACCTCAGTCTGCAAACTCTGTTCTCTGCAACGGTCCTTCTGCAACTCAGTCTCCAACTTCTAATCTCTGTAACAGTGTTTCTGCACTTCAGTCTCCAACCTCTGCTCTCTGTAGGATCCTTCACAAACCCAGTCTCCAAACTCTGCTCTTGGTTACATTCCTTCCGCACACCAGTCTTCAATCTCTTCCCTCTGCAACGATCATTCTTAATCTAATCTCCAACCTCTGTTCTCTGCAACAGTCTTTCTACACCCTAGTCTCCAACATCTGGTCTCTGCAACAGTCCTTCTGCACCACAGTCTGAAAACTCTGCTGTCTGCAACGAACCTCCTGCACCCCAGTCTCCTACCCCTGATGTCTGTTACAATCCTTCTGCACCTCAGCCTCCAACCTTTGCTATCTGTAAGATCCATCTAAACCCCAGTCTCCAATATCCGCTCTCTGTAACAGTCCTTCTGCACCTCACTCTCCAACCTCTTCTCTCTGCAACAGCCTTCTGCACCCCAGTCTGCGAACTCTGCTCTCTGCAACGATCTTTCTAAACCCCAGTCTCCAATGTCTGCTCTCTTCAACAGTCTTTCTGCACCACAGTCTCAAACCTCGGCTCTCTGTAAGATCTTTCTGCACTCCAGTTTCCAAACTCTGCTCTCTCTAACATTCCTTCTCCACCCCAGTCTCCAACCTCTGCTTTCTGCAAGGGTCCTGCGGCACCCCAGTCTCCAAACTCTGTCCTCTTCAACAGTCCTTCTGCTCCCCAGTCTCCAACTTCTGCTCTCTGTTACCGTCCTACTGTACTTCAGTCTTTAACCTGTGCTCTCTGTAATGGTCTTTCTGCACAACAATCTCCAAACTCTGCTTTCTGTATCAGTCCTTCTGCACCCCGGTCTCTAAAATCTGTTCTCTGTAACAGTCCTTCTGCACCTCAGACTCCAACCTCTGCTCTCTGCAACAGTAATACTGCACCCCAATCTTGAACCTCTGCTCTCTGCATCAGTCCTTCTGTACCTCAGTGTCCAAACTCTGCTCTCTGTATGATCGTTCTGAAACCCAGTCTCCAACCTCTGCTATCTGCAATTGTCCATCTGCACCCCACTCTCCAAACTCTGTTCTCTACAACAGTTATTCTGCACCCCAGGCTCCAACCTTTGCTCCCTGTAACAGTTCTTCTGTACCACAGTATCCAACCTCTGTTCTCTGTAAGGGTCCTTCTGCACCTCAGTCTGCAACCTCTTCTCTCTGCAACAGTCCTCCTGCACACCAGTCTCAACATCTGCTCGCTGCAACAGTCCTTCTGCAGCCCAGTCTCTGAAATCTACTTTCTGCAATATTCTTTTTCCACACCAATCTGCAACCTCTGCTCTCTGTAACCGTCCTTCTGTACTGCTGTCTCACACCTCTTATCTCTGTAACGATCCTTGTGCACCCCAGTCTCCAAAGTCTGCTTTCTGTATCAGTCCTTATGCACCCCGGTCTAAAAACTATGCTCTCTGTAACAGTCCTTCTGCACCTCAGACTTCAAACTCTGCTCTCTGCAACAGTCCTACTGCGGCCCAATCTCCAACCTCTGCTCTCTGCAACAGTCCTTCTGCACCTCAGTGGTAAAACTCTCCTCTTTGTATGTTACTTCTGAAATCCAGTCTCCAACCTCTGCTATATTCAATGGTCCTTCTGCACCCCAGTCTCCAACCTCTGTTCTCTACAACAGTTATTCTGCACCCCAGTCTCTAACATCTGCTCTCTGCAACAGTTCTTCTCCACCTCAGTCTCAAACTTTGCTCTCTGCAACAGTCCTTCTGCACCCCAGTCACCAAGCTCTGCTTTCTGTATCAGTCCTTCTGCACCCCAGTCTCCAACCTCTGCTCTCTATAACAGTCCTCTGCACCTCAGTCTCCAACCTCTGCTATCTGTAACAGTCCTTCTGTACCTCAGTCTCCAAACTCTGCTTTCCATAAGATCCTTTTGCAACCCAGTCTTCAAACTCTGCTCTCTGTAACTGTCCTTCTGTACCTCAGTCTCCAAGCACTGCTCTCTGTAATGGGACTTCTGCATCCGAATATCCAACCTCTGCTCTCTGCAAGGGTCCTTCTGCACCTCAGTCTCCAAACTCTTCTCTCTGTAACAGTGCTTCTGCACCTCAGTCTCCAACCTCTGCTCTCTTTAACATCCTCCTGCAACCCAGTATTAAACCTCTGCTCTCTGTAACAGTCTTCCTGCACACCAGTCTGCAAACTCTGCTCACTGTAACAGGCCTTCTGCACCCCAGTCTCCAACCTCTGTTATCTGTATCAGTCCTTCTTCATTACAGTCTCCAACCTCTGCTCTCTGCAACGATTTTTCTGCACCCCAGTCTCCAACGTATGCTCGCTGTAAGTTCCTTCTGCACACCTGTCTCCAACCTCTGCTCTTTGTAAAACTCCTCTGTACCAGAGTCTCCAACTTCTGCTCTCTGTAAGGGTCCTTCTTCACCTCAGTCTCAGACTTCTTCTCTCTGCAACACTCCTTCTGCACCCCAGTCTTCTAAGTTTGCTCTCTGCAACAGCTTCTCTGCACCTCAGTCTTTAACCTGTGCTCTCTGTTAAAGTCCTTCTGCACCCCAGTCTCCGACCTGTGCTCTCAGTAAAAGTCCTTCTGCTCAACAGTCTCCAACCTCTGCTCTCTCTAACCATCTTTCTGAACCCAAGTCTCCAAATTCTGCTCTCTGTAACAGTCCTTCTGCACCCCAGTCTTCAAACTCTGCTTTCTGTAACGGTCATCTGCATCTCAGTCTCCATCCTCTGCTCTATGCAACAGTTCTTCTTCACCCAAGTCTCCAACATCTGCTCTCTGAAAAAGTCTTTCTAAACCCTAGTCTCCATCCTCTGCTCTGTGATACAGTCCTTGTACAGCCCAGTCTCCATACTCTGCTCGCCTCAAGGATCCATCTGAACCCCAGTCTCCATCCTCTTCTCTCTGCAACTCTCTTTTTGCACCCCAGTCTCCAGCATCTGCTCTCTGCAACAGTCCTTCTCCACCCCAGTCTCCAACCTCTGCTCTCTGTAACAGTCCTTCTGGACCCCGATCTCCAAACTCTACTCTCTGTAACAGTCTTTCTACACCCCAGTCTAAAACATCTGCTCTCTGCGAAAGTTTTTCTGCACCCCAGTATCCAACCTTTTTTCTCTGTAACTATCCTTCTGCACCTCAGTCTCCAACCTCTGCTCTTTGCAAGGGTCCTTCTGCACCTCAGTCTCCAACCTCTACTCTCTGAAACAGTGCTTTTGCACCTCATTCTCCAACCTCTGCTCTTTGTAAGATCCTTCTGCACTACATTCTCTGACCTCTGCTCTCTGTAACAGGCCTTGGGCACCCCAGTCTCCAACCTCTGCTCTCTGTATCAGTCTATCTGCACCCAAGTCTCTAACCTCTGCTCTCTGCAACGATCCTTCTGCACCCCAGTCTCCAACCTCTGCTCCCTGAAACAGTCCTTGTGCAACCCAGTCTCCAACATCTGCTCTCTGAAACAGTTCTTCTGTACCTCAGTCTGAAAAAATCTGCTCTCTGCAACAATCTCTCTGCACCCCAGTCTCCAAACTCTGCTCTCTGTAACAGTCTTTCTGTACCTCTGTCTCCTACCTCTACTTTCTGTAAGATCCTTCTGAAAACAAGTCTGCAAACTCTGCTCTCTGTAACAGTCCTTCTGCACCCCAGTCTCCAAACTCTGCTCTCTGTAACAGGCCTTCTGCATCCCAGTCTCAAACATCTGCTCTCTCTAAGAGGCCTTCTGCACACCAGTCTCCAACCTCTACTCTCTGCAACGATCCATCTGCACCCCAGTCTCCTACCTCTGCTCTCTAAAACAGTCCTTCTGCACCCCAGTCGCCTACCTCTGATCACTGTAAGATCCTTCTGCACACCAGTCTCCAACCCCTGCTCACTGAAACAGTCTTTCTTGAACCTAGTCTCCAAACTCTGCTCTCTACAACATTGCTTCTGCACCCAGTATCAAACATATGCTCTCTGTAAATGTCTGTCTGCACCCCGGTCTCCAACCTCTGCTCTATTTAATGATCCTCATGCACCCCAGTCTCAAACATCCGCTCTCTGTAACAGTCCTTCTGCCCCGCAGTCTCCAAAATCTTTTCTCTGTAAGATCCTTTTGAAACCCAGTCTCCAAGGTCTGCTCTCTGTAACTGTCTTCTCCACCCCAGTCTTTAACCTCTGCTCTCTGCAACATTCCTCCTGCACCTCAGTCTCCAAACTCTGCTTTCTGCAACAGTCCTTCTGCACCCGTCTTAAACCTCTGCTCTCTACAACATTCCTTCTGCACCGCAGTCTCCAAATTGTGCTCTCTGTTAGAGTCTTTCTGCACCTCAGTCTCCAACCTCTGCTCTCTGTAACGATCCTTCTGCACCCCAGTCTTGAACCTCTGATCTCTGCAACCACCCTTTGGCACCTGAGTCTCCAACCTCTGCTCTCTGTAACGATCCTTCTGCACCCCAGTCTTGAACCTCTGCTCTCTGCAACCACCCTTTGGCACCTCAGTCTCCAAACTCTGCTCTCTGCAACGATCCTTCTCCACCCCAGTCTCAAACCTCCTCTTGCTTCAACAGTCCTTTTGAACCCCAGTCTTTAACATCTGCTTTTTCCAACAGTTCTTCTGTATCTCAGTCTGAAAACTCTGCTCTCTGTAATACTCAATTTGCAACCAGTCTCCAAACTCTGCTCTCTGTAACAGTCCTTCTGTACCTCAATCTCCAATATCTGCTCTATGCAACAGTCCTTCTGCGCACAAGTCTCCAACATCTGCTCTCTTAACAGTCCTTCTACACCACAGTCTCCAACTCTGCTCTCTGAAACAGTTCTTCTACACCCCAGTCTCCATTCTCTGATCGCCCCGACTATTCTTCTGCACCCCAGTCTCCAAAGTCTGTTCTTTTCTCAGTTCTTATGCACCCCAGTCTCCAATCTCTGCTCTCTGTAACAGTCCTCCTGTACCACAGTCTCCAAACTCTGTTCTCTGTAAGGGTCCTTATGTACCCCAGTATCCAACCTCTGCTTTCGGTATCAGTCGTTTTGAACCACAGTCCCCAAACTCTGCCCTCTGTAACCATCCATTTGCAACTCAGTCTGCATCCTCTGCTCTTTGCAACAGTCCTTCTACACAATAGTCTCCAACCTTTGCTCTCTGCAACAGTCCTTTTGCACCCCAGTCTCTAACATCTGCTCTCTGCAACAGTCATTCTCCACCCTAGTCTCTAAACTTTGCTCTCTGTAACAGTCCTTCTGTACTGCATCCTCAAACCTCTGCTCTTTGTAAGCGTTCTTCTGCACCCGAGTCTTTAACCTCGGTTTTTTGTGTCAGTCCTTCTGCACCCCAGTCTCAAACCTCTGCTCTCTGTAACAGTCCTTCTGTAACTCAGTCTCCAATCAGTGCTCTCTGCAACAGTACTTCTACACCCCAGTCTTTATACTCTGATCGCCCCAAGGGTCTTTCTGCACGCCAGTCTCCAAACTCTGTTCTCGACATCGGTTCTTTTGCACCCCAGACTCCAACCTCTACTCTCTGTAACAGTCCTTCTGTACCACAGTCTCCAACCTCTGTTCTCTGAAAGGGTCCTTATGCACCCCAGTATCCAACCTCTGCTTTCTGTATCAGTCGTTTTGAACCACAGTCTCCAAACTCTGCCCTCTGTATCCATCCTTCTGCAACTCAGTCTGCAACCTCTCCTCTCTGCAAAAGTCCTTCTGCACCCCAGACTCCATCCTCTTCTCTCTGCAACAGTCATTTTGCACCCCAGTCTCCAACATCTGCTCTCTGCTACAGTCATTTTCCACCCCAGTCTTCAACCTCTGCTCTCTGCAACAGTCCTTCTACACCCCAGTCTCCATACTCTGCTCCCACCAACGATCCTTCTGCACCCCAGTCTCCAACATCTGTTCTCTGCAAAAGTCCTTCTACACCCCAGTCTCCAACCTCTGCTCTCTGCAACAGTCCTTTTACACCCCAGTCTCCATACTCTGCTCGCCCCAATGATCCATCAGCACCCCAGTCTCCAAACTCTACTTTCTACATCAGTTTTTTTGCACCCCAGTCTCCAACCTCTGCTCTCTATAACAGTCCTTCTGTACGGCAGTCTTCAACTTCTGTTCTCTGCAACGAAACTTATACACCCCAGTCTGCAACATTTGCTCTCTGCAAAAGTCCTTCTGCACCTCAATCTGAAAATTTTGCTCTCTGCAACAATTCTTCTGCAACCCAGACTTCAACATCTGCTCTCTATAACAGTCCTTCTGCACCTCAGTTTCCAAACTCTGCTCAATGTAAGATCCTTCTGCAACACAGTCTCTAAAATTTGCTCCCATTAACAGTCCTTCTGCACCTCAGTCTCCAACCTCTCCTCTCTATAACAGTCGATCTACACCTCAGTCTGAAACCTCTTCTTTCAGAAAGATTCATCTGAATCCCAGTCTCCAGACACTGCTCTCTGTAACAGTCCTCCTGCACCTCAGTATTCAAACTCTGCTGTTTGTAAGATCCTTCTGCAACTCAGTCCATAACTCTGCTCTTTATAACAGTCTTTCTGCACCCCAGTCTTCAACCTCTGCTCTCTGTAACAGGCCTTCTGCACCACAGTCTCCAACCTCTTCTTTCTGCAATGATCATTCTACACCTCAGTCTCCAATGTCTGCTCTCTGTAAGATTCTTCTGCAACCCAGTCTCCAGACTCTGCCTCCGCTAACAGACCTTCTTCACCCCTTCTTTGAACTCTCCTCTTTTTAACAGGCCTTCTGCACCCCAGTCTCCAAATTCTCTTTTCTATCACAAGCCTTCTGCACCCCAGTCTCCAAACTGTGGTCTCTGCAACAGTACTTCTGCACCTCAGTCTTAAAATGCTGTTCTCTGCTATTATCCTTTTGCACCACAGTCTCCAACCTCTACTCTCTCTAACAGTTTTTCTGCACCTGGGTCCCCAACATCTGCTCTCTTTTAGATCCTTCTTCAACCCAGTCTCTAAACTCTGTGATCTATAGAAGTCCTTCTGGACCCCTTCTCCACACTCTGCTCTCCATAACAGACGTTCTACACCCTAGTCTCCAACCTCTGCTCTCTGTAACACTCTTTTTGCACCTCAGTCTCCAACCTCTGCACTCTGCAATGATCATTCTGCACCCTAGTCTCCAACGTCTCCTCTCCTCAACAGTTCTTCTGAACATCTGTCTCCAAATTCTGCTCTCTGTAACAGTCATTCTTCACCCAAGTCTCCAACATCTGCTCTCTGCAACAGTCCTTCTACACCCCAGTCTTCAACCTCTGCTCTGTGTAAAGTCCTTCTGCATCCCAGTCTCCAACCTCTGCTCTCTGTAACAATTCTTCTGCACCCCAGTCTGCAACCTCTGCTCTCTGTAACAGTCCTTCTTCCCCATATACTCCAACTTCTGCTCTCTGTTACAGTCTTTATATACTGCAGTCTCCAAACTCTGCTCTCTATCACAGTCCCTCTGTACCCCAATTTCCAACCTCTGCTTTCTGTAACAGTTCTTCTGCACCTCAGTCTGAAACCTCTGCTCTCTGCACTATTCTACTGCACCCCAGTCTCCAATCACTGTTCTCTGTAACATTCGTCCTGCACCTCAGTCACCAACCATTGCTCTCTGTAAGATCCTACTTCAACCCAGCCTCAAAAGTCTGCTCTCTATAACAGTCCTTCTGCAACCCAGTCTCCAAACTCTGCTCTCTGTAGCAGGCCTTATGCACCCCCATTCTCCAAACTCTGCCCTCTGAAACAATCCTTCTGCACGCCAATCTGCAACCTCTGCTGTTTGTAATGGTCCTTCTGCACCACAGTCCTCACACCTCTGTTTTCTGTATCATAATTCTTCATCCTAGTCTCAAACGTCTGCTCTGTGTAACAGTCCTTCTGCATCTCAGTCTCCAACGTCTGCTCTCTGCAACAGTCCTTTTGCACCCCAGTCTCCAACCTTTGCTTTCAGCAACATTCCTTCTTCACCCCAGTCTCCAAACTTTGCTCTCTGTAACAGTCCTTCTGCACCGCAGTCTCCCACCTCTTCTCTCTGTAATGATTCTTCTGCAGCCCAGTCTCCACCTCTGCTCTCTTCAAGGATTCTTCTGCAACTCAGTCTCCAACTTCTGCTCTCTTCAACGATCCTTCTGAACCCGAGTCTCCAATTTCTGCTCTCTCTAACTATTTTTTAGCACCTAAGACTCCAACCTCTGCTCTCTGCAAACGTCCTTCTGCACCCTTGTCTCCAACCTCTTCTCTCTTCAACAATCCTCATGCACCGCAGTCTCCAACATCTGCTCTCTGCAACTGTCTTTCTGCACCCCAGTCTCCAAAGTCTCCTCTCCTTAACACTCTTTCTGCACCGCAGTCTCCAACCTCTGTTCTCTGTAAGGTCGTTCTGCACCCAAGTTTCCAAACTCTGCTCTCTGTAACATTTCTTCTCCAACTCAGTCTAAAACCTCTGCTTTCTTCAACGGTCCTGCTGCAACCCAGTCTCCAACATCTGTTTTCTGCAACAGTCTTTCTACTCCAAAGTCTCAAACCTCTGCTTTCTGTAACAGTCTTTCTGTACCGCAGTCTCCAACCTCTGCTCTCTGTAACGGTCCTTCTGCACCCCAGTCTCAAAACTCTGCTTTCTGTATAAGTTTTCTGAACTATGGTTTCCAACCTCTGCTCTCTGTAACAGTACTTTTTCACCTCTGTCTCAAACCTCTGAACTCTGCAACCTTACTTCTGCACCCCATTCTCTAACCTCTGCTCTCTTTAAAAGTCCTTCTGCACCCAATTCTCTAACCCCTGCTGTATGCAACAGTTCTTCTCTACCACAGTCTCCAAACTCTGCTCTCTGTACCGGTCCTTCTACACCCCAGTCTCAAACCTTTTCTCTCTGTAACATTCTTTCTGCACCTCAGTCTCCACCCTCTGCATCTGTGAAAGTTCTTCTGCACCCCAGTCTCCAAACTCTGCTCCCTGCAACAGTTCTTCTAAACCTCAGTCTCCAACATCTGCACTCTGAAACAGTTCTTCTATAAAACATTCTCCAACCTCTGCTCTCTGTAACAGTCCTCGTGTATTGCAGTCTCCGAACTCTGCTCTCTGCAACGGTCCTTCTGAACTCCAGTCTCAAACCTCTGCTCTCTACAAAGATGCTTCTGCACCCCAGTCTCCAACATCTGTAATCTCCCACAGTCCTTCTGAACCTCAGTGTAGAAACTCGGATCTCTGCAACAATTTCTCTGCACCCCAGTCTCTAAATTCTGCTCTCCTGTTCCACCTCAGTCTCCAACCTCTGCTCTCCTGTTCCACCTCAGTCTCCAAATTCTACTCTCTGTAAGATCCTGCTGCAACCCTGTCTCCAAACTCTGCTCTCTGTAACAGTCCTTCTGCACTCCAGTCTCCAACCTCTGCTCTCTATAACAGTCCTTCTGCAACTCAGTCTCCAAACTCTGCTCTTTGTAACATTCCTTCTCTACCCTGTCTCCAACCTCTGCTATCTGCAACGGTCCTTCTGCACGACAGTCACCAAACTCTGTTCTCGGCAACAGTCATTCTGCACCCCAGTCTACAAACTCTGCTCTTGTTATCATTAATTCTGCACCTCAGTCTCCAACCTTTGCTTTATGTAAGGTCTTTCTGCGACCCAAGTCCCCAAACTCTGCTCTCTGTAACAGTCCTTCTGCACCCCAGTCTCAAACCTCTGCTCTGTGCAAGAGTTCGTCTGCACCACAGTCTCCATCCTCTGCTCTCTGAAAGATCCTTCTGCACCCCAGTCTCCAAACTCTGATATCTGTAACAATCCTTCTTCACCCCAGTCTCCAACCTCTGCTCACTGTAACAATCCTTCTGCACCTCAGTCTCCAACCTCTGCTTTCTGCAAAAATCTTTCTGCACCCCAGTCTCCAACCATTGCTCTCAGTAACATTTTTTCTGCACCTCAGTCTCCAACCTCTTCTCTATGTAAGATCCTTCTGTCACCCAGTCTCCAAACTCTGCTCTCTGTAACTGTACTTTTGCACCCAAGTCTCCAACCTCTGCTCTGTGCAACTGTTCGTCTGTACCCGACTCTCCAAACTCGGCTCTCTGTATGATACTTAAGCACCCAATCTCAAAACTCTGATCTCTTTAACAGTTCTTCTTCACCCCAGTCTCCAACCTCTGCTCCCTGCAACAATCGTTCTGCACCCAAGTCTTTAACTTCTGCTCTATGAAACACTTCTTCTGAACCCCAGTCTTTAAAATCTACTCTCTGAAACAGTCCTTCTGTACCCTGGTCTCCAACCTCTGCTCTTTGTAACAGTCCTTATGTACTGCAGTCTCCAAACTCTGCTGTCTGTAAGATTCATACTGGACCCAAGTCTCCAACCTCTGCTTTCTGTATCTGTCCTTCTGCACTCAAGTCTCCAAACTCTGCTTTCTGTAACAGTCCTCTGCATCTCATTCTCCAAAATCTGCTCTCTATAACAGTCCTTCTGCACCCCAGTCTCCAAAGTGTGCTCTCTGCAACAGTCCATCTACACTCCAGTCTTCAACCTCTGCTCTGTGTAACAGTCCTTCTGCAACCCAGTTTTCAATCTCTGCTCTCTGCAAGGATCCTTCTGCATCCCAGTCTCAAAATCTGCTCTCTGCAACCGTCCTTCTGCACCCAAGTCTCCAACCTCTCCCCTCTGCAATGATCCTTCTGCACAACAGTCTCCAACCTCTACTCTCTGCAATAATCCTACTGCACCACAGTCGCCAACCTCTGCTCTCTGTAATAATCCTTCTGCACCACAGTCTCCAAACTCTGCTCTACGTAATATTCTTCTGCAACCCAGTCTCCAAACACTGCTCTTTGTAACAGCCCTTTTGTACACAGTCTCAAAACTCTGCTCTCTGTAACAGGCCTTCTGCACCACAGTCTCCAAACTCTGCTCTCTGTATCAGTCCTTCTTAACTCCAGTATCCAAACTCTGCTCTCTTTAACATTCTTTCTGCATCTCAGTCTCCTACCACTGCTCTCTGCAACAGTTCTTCTGCACATCAGTCTCCAACATCTGCACTCTGAAACAGTTCTTCTTCACTCCAGTCTCCAACCTCTGCTCTCTGTAAAAGTCCTCCTGTATTGCAGTCTCCAAACTCTGCTCTTTGTAATGGTCTTTCTGCACCTCAGTCTCCAACCTCTGCTCTCTGTAACAGTCCTTCTGCACCTCAGTCTTAAACCTCTGCTCTCTGCACTATCCTTCTGCACCCCAGTCTCCAACCACTGCTCTCTGTAAATTTCGTCCTGCACCTCAGTCACCAACCTCTGCTCTCTGTAAGATCCTTCTGCAACCCAGCCTCAAAACTCTGCTCTCTATAACAGTCCTTCTGCAACCCAGCCTCAAAACTCTGCTCTCTATAACAGTCCTTCAGCAACCCAGTCTCCAACCTCTGCTCTCTGTAGCAGGCCTTTGCACCCCAGTCTCTAAAGTCTGCTCTCTGAAACAGTTCTTCTGCACGCCAGACTCCAACCTCTGCTCTCTGTAACGGTCCTTCTGAACCCCAGTCTCCCACCTAAGCTTTCTGTATCATAATTCTTCACCCCAGTCTTCAACGTCTTCTCTGTGTAACAGTCCTTCTGCATCTCAGTCTCCAAACTCTGTTCTCTACAACAGTCCTTCTGCACCCCAGGCTCCAAACTCTGATCTCTACAATAGTCCTTCTGCACCCCAGTCTCCAACATCTGCTCCCTGAAACAATCCTTCTCCATCCCAGTCTCCACGTTCTGCTCTCTGGAACACTCTTTCTGCACCCCAGTCTCGAACATCTGCTCTCTGCAAAAGTCCTTCTGCACCTCCATCTCAAAACTCTGCTCTCTGCAACAATCATTCTGCAACCCAGTCTCCAACCTCTGCTCTCTGTAACAGTCCTTCTACAACTCAGTCTCCAAACTCTGCTCTCTATAATATCCTTCTGCACACCAGTCTCCAAACTGAGATATCTGTAACAGGCCTTCTGCACCCCAGTCTCCAACCTCTGCTCCCTGAAAGAAAACTTCTGCACCCCATTCTCCAAGTTCTGCTCTCTGAAAGAGTCCTTCTGCACCACACTCTAGAACATCTGCTCTCTGCAACAGTCCTTCTGCGACTAAGTCTGAAAACTCTGCTCTCTGCAACAATCATTCTGCAACCAAGTATCCAACCTCTGCTCTCTGTAACAGTCCTTCTGCACTTCAGTCTCCAAACTGCTCTCTATAATATCCTTCTGCACACCAGTCTACAAACTGTGCTATCTGTAACAGTCCTTCTGAAACCTAGTCTCCAACCTCTACTCTCTGCAACATTTTTCTGCACCCCAGTCTCCAACCTGTGCTCTCTGTAACTGTCCTTCTGCACCCCAGTCTCCAACATTTACTCTCTCTAAGTATCATTCTCCACCATAGTCTCCAACCTCTGCTCTCCTCAACGATCATTCTGCACCTCAGTCTCCAACCTCTGCTCTCTGCAACGATCATTCTGCACCCCAGTCTTCAACCACTGGTCTCTGTAACAGTACTTATGCAGCTCAGTCTCCAACCTATGCTCTCTGTAAGATACTTCTGCAAACTAGTCTACAACATCTGCTCTCTTCAATGATCCTTTAGAACCCCAGTCTACAACCTCTGCTCCCTGTAACAGTCCTTCTGTACAGCAGTCTCCAAACTCTGCTCTCTGTAACGGTCCTGCTACACCCCAGTCTCCAACCTCTAGTTTCTGTATTAGTCTTTCTGCACCCCATTCTCCAAACTATGCTCACTGTAACAGTTCTTATGCACCTCAGTCTCCAAATCTGCACTCGGCAACACTCCTCTGCACCCCAGTCTCCACCCTCTGCTCTCAGTAACAGTTCTTCTGCACCCCAATCTCCAAAATCTGCTCTCTGTAACACTCCTTCTGTACCGGAGTCTCCAACCTCTGCTCTCTGTAATGGTTCTTATGCACCCCAGTCTCCAACATATGCTTTCTCTATAAGTCCTTCTGCACCCAGTCTTTATCCTCTGCTCTCTTTAACAGTCCTTCTGCACCTCAGTCTCTAACCTCTGCTCTCTGCCCAATTCCTATTGCACCCAGTCTCCAACCTGTGCTCTCTGTAACAGTACTTCTGCTTCCCAGTCTCCAACCTCTGCTCTCTGTAACACTCCTTCTGTACCGGAGTCTCCAACATCTGTTATCAGCAACAGTGCTTTTGCACCCCAGTCTCAAAACTCTGCTCTCTGTAACACTCCTTCTGTACCGGAGTCTCCAAACTCTGCTCTCTGTAACGGTTCTTATGCACCCCAGTCTCCAACATCTGCTTTCACTATAAGTCCTTCTGCACCCCAGTCTTTAACCTCTGCTCTCTTTAACAGTCCTTCTGGACCTCATTCTCAAACCTCTTCTTTTTGCCCAATTCCTATTTCACCCAGTCTCCAACCATTGCTCTCTGTAAAAGTCCTTGTGCACCCCAGTCTCTAACCTCTGCTCTCTTTCACGATGCTTCTACACCCCAATCTTGAACCTTCTCTCTCTGCAACGATCCTTCTGCACCTCAGTCTCCAACCTCTGCTCTCTGCAATGATACTTCTGCACCCCAGTCTCAAACTTCTCCATTCTGTATCAGTCCTTCTGCACCTCAGTCTCCAACCTTCGATCTCTGACCAGTCCTTTTGCACTCCAATTTCCAACCTCTGCTCTCTGCAACAGTCCTTATATACCCAGTTCTCAAAACTCTGCTCTCTGCAGCAGTTTTTCTTCACCCCACTAGCCAAACTCTGCTCTCTGTAACAGGCCTTCTTCACCCCAGTCTCTAACCTTTGCTCTCTGTAAGAGTCCTTTTGCACCCCAGTCTCCAAACTCTGCTCTCTGACACAATCCTTCTAAACCACAGTCTGCTCTTCTAAACCAAGGTCTACTCTCTGCAACTGTCCTTCTGAACTCACGTCTCCAATCTCTGCTCTCTATAACAGGCCTTCTGCACCCCAGTCTCTAACCTCTACTCTCTGTTACAGTCTTTCTGCATCTCCGTCTCCAACCTCATCTCTACAACAGTCCTTCTGCACTGGTCCCTGCAAGAGTCCTTCTTCAACTCAGTTCCCAAACTCTGATCTCTGCAATGGTACTTTTTAAACCCTGTCTCCAACCTCTGCTCTCTGTAACAATCCTACTGCACCCAAGTCTCCGAGATTTGCTCTCTGCAATGATCCATCTGCACCCCAGTCTCCGACATCTGCTCTCTGCAACAATCCTTCTGCACCTCAGTAAGAAAACTCTGCTCTCGGCAATGATCCTTGTGCATCCCAGTCTTCGAACTCTGCTCTCTGTCACGGTCCATCTGCACCCCACTCTCCAACCTCTGCTCTCTGTAAAAATCCTTCTGCACCCCAGTCTTCAACCTCTGTCTCTGCAACAATCCTTTTACACCCCAGTCTCCAAACTCTGCTCTTTGAAAAAGTCCTTCTGCACCCCAGTCTCCAACATCTGCTCTCTGCAACAGTCCTTATGCACCTCAGTCTGAAAACTCTGCTCTCTGCAAAGATCCTTCGGCACCCCAGTCTCCAAACTCTACACTCTGAAACAGTCCTTCTCTATTCCAGTCTCCAACCTCTGCTCTCTGTAACAGTCCTCGTGTAGTGCAGTCTCCAAAATCTGCTCTCTGTAATGATCCTTCTACACACCAGTCTCCAACCTCTGCTTTCTGTATCAGTCCTTCTGCACCCCAGACTCCAACATCTGCTCTCTGTGACAGTCCTTCTTAACCTCAGTCTCCAAACACTGCTCTCTGCCACAATCCTCCTCCACCAAAGTCTCAAATATCTACTCCCTGCAACATTCCTTCTGCACCTCAGTCTCTAACCTCTACTCTCTATAACAATCCTTCTGCACTTCAGTCTCCAACATTTGCTTTTTGTATAATTTTTCTGCAACCCAGTCTCTGAACTCTGCACTCTGTAACAGTCCTTCTGCACCTCTTCTCCAAACTATGTTCTCTGTAACAGTCCTTTTGCACCTCAGTCTCAATACTCTTCTCTCTATAACAATCCTTCTGCACCCCAGTCTCAATCCTCTGCTCTCTGCAAAAGTCCTTCTCCACCCCAGTCTCCAAACTCTGCTCTTTGTATCAGTCCTCCTGTAGTGCAGTCTCCAAAATCTGCTTTCTGTAACGATCCTTCTTCACCCCAGTCTCCAACCTCTGCTCTCTGTAACAGTCCTATTGTACCTCAGTCTCCAAACTCTGCTCTCCGTAATATCCTTCTGAAATGTTGTCTCCAAAATCTGCTCTCTGTAACGGTCCTTCTGCACCCCAGTCTCCAACCTCTACTCTCTGTAAAAGGCCTTTTGTACCCCATTCTCCAAACTCTGCTCTCTGTAACAGTGCTTCTGCACCTCAGTCTAAAAACTTTGCTCTCTGCAACAATCCTTCTGCTCCCCAGTCTCCAACATCTGCTCTCTGCAACAGTCATTCTGTACCAAATCTCCAACCTCTGCCTATTTAACAGTCCTACTGTAACGCAGTCTCCAAACTCTGCTCTCTGCAACAGTCCTTCTGCAACCCAATCTCCAACCTGTGCTCTCCGCAACAGTCCTTCTACACCCCAGTGTCCAGCCTCTGCTCTCTGCAACAGTCCCTCTCAAACCAAGTCTCCAAACTCTGCTCTCTGTAACAATCCTTCTGCACCTCAGTCTTCAACCTCTGCTCTCTGCAACGGTCCTTCTACACCACAGTCTCCAAAAACTACTCTCTGTAAATGCACTTCTGAACCCCTTCTCCAAACTCTGCTCTCCGTAATAGGCCTACTGCACCGCAGTCTCCAACCTCTGTTCTTTATAACTATCCTTCTGCACCCCAGTCCCCAAACTCTGCTCTTTGCAACAGTATTTCAGCACCCCAGTCTCCTAGATGTGCTCTCTGCAAAATACCTTTTGCACCTCAGTTTGAAAACTCTGTTCTCTACAACGATCCTTCTGCACCCCAATCTCAAACCTGCGTTCTCTTTAACAGTCCTGAAGCACATCGGTCTACAACTCTGCTCTCTGTAAGATCCTTGTGCAACTTTGTCTAAAAACTCGGCTCTCTGTAGGAATTCTTCTGCACTCCAGTCTCCAACCTCTGCTCTTTGCAACGATCCTTCTGCACCTCAGTCTCAAAACTCTGCTCTCTGTAACAGTCCTTCTGTACCCCAGTCTCAAACCTCTGCTGTCTGCAACTATCTTTCTGCACACCAGTTTCTAACGTCTGCTCTATCCAACAGTCCTTCTGCACCCCAGTCTCAAAACTCTGCTCTCTGCAAAGATCCCTCTGTACCCCAGTATCCAACATCTGCTCTATGCAACAGTCCTTCTTCACCCCTATCTCCAACCTCTGCTCTCTGCAACAGTTCTTCTGCACCTCAGTCTGACAACGCAGTTCTCTGCAATGATCTTCTGCACCCCAGTCTCTAAACTCTGCTCTCTGTAATAGTCCTTTTGCACCTCAGTCTCGAAACTCTGCTTTCTGTAAGATTCTTCTGTAAACCTGTCTCCAAACACTGCTCTATGTAACAGTCCCTCTGCACCCCAGTCTCCAAACTCTGCTCTCTGCAACAGTCCTTCTAAACCCCAGTGTCCGACCTCTGCTTTCTGCAAAAGTCCTTCTGCACCCCAGTCTCCAACCTCTGCTCTCTGTAACAATCCCTCTGCACCCCAGTCTCCAACCTCTGCTCTCTACAACAATCGTTTAAACCCCAGTTTCAAACCTCTGCTCTCTGTAAAAGTACTTCTGATCCCCAGTCTACAACTTCTCCTCCCTGCAACAGTCTTTCTGCACCTCAGTCTGACAACTCTGCTCTCTGAAACGATCCTTGTGCACCCCACTCTCCAAACTCTGCTTTCTCTAACAGTCTTTATGCACCTCAGTCTCCAACCTCTGCTCTCTGCAACAGTCCTTCTGTACCTCAGTCTGAAAATTCTGTGCTCTGAAACTATCCTTTTGCACCCCAGTCTCAAAACTCTGCTCTCTGCAACAGTCCTTCTGCACGCAAGTCTCCAATAACTGCTCTCTGCAACAGTCCTTCTGCACCTCAGTCTCAAAATTCTGTGCTCTACAATGATCCTTCTGCACCTCAGTCTTCAAACTCTGCTCTCTGTAACAGTCCTTCTGCAACTCAGTCTTCAACAACTGCTCTCGGCAACAGTCCTTCTGCACCCCAGTCTCCAAACTCTGCTCTCTAGAACAGTCCTTTTATACACCAGTCTCCATAATCTACACTCTTCAACAATCCTTCTACACCCCAGCCTCCAAACTTTCCTCTCTGTAAGATCATTCTGGTTTCCAGTCTCCAAACTCTGCTCCCAGAATCAGTTTTTCTGCACCCCAGTTTCCAAAAACTGCTCTCTGTAACAGTTTTTCTACACCTCAGTCTTCAAAAACTTCTCTCTGCAACAGTTATTCTGCACCCCAGTTTCAAACCTCTACTCTCTGTAACAGTCCTTCTGTTCCGCATTCTCCAAACTCTGCTCTCTGCAACTGTCCTTCTGCACCTCAGTCTCCAACCTCTGCTCTCTGCAAAAGTCCTTCTGCACCCCAGTCTCCAACGTCTGCTCTCTGCAACATTTCTTCTTCACCCCAGTCTCAAAACTGTGCTCTCTTTAACTGTCCTTCCGCACACAACTCTCAAACCTCTGCTCTCTGTAATAGTCTCTCTGTACTGCAGTCTCCAACCTCTGCTCTCTGTAACTGTCCTCTTGCACCCCAGACTCCAAACTCTCCTTTCTGTATCTGTCTTTCTGCACTCAAGTCTTCAAACTCTGCTCTCTGTAACAGTCCTTATAAACGTCAGTCTTCAAATTCTTCTCTCTGCAGCCGTCCTTCTGTACCCCAATCTACAACTTCTGCTCTCTGAAACAGTCCATCTACACCCAAGTTTTTAACCTCTGCTCTTCAACAGTCCTTCTGTACCTCCGTCTCTAAACTCTGCTCTCTGCATTGGTCTTCTGGACCTCAGTCTCCAACCTCTACTCTTTGTAACAGTCCTTCTACACCTCAGTATCCAAACTCTTCTGTCTGGAAAATCCTTCTGCAACCCAATCACCAAACTCTGCTCTCTGTAACAGTCCTACTGCACCCCTTCTTTAAATTTTGCTCTCTGTAACAGGCCTTCTGAACCCCAGTCTACAACCTCTGCTCTCTGGAACGATCCTTCTGCACCCAAGTCTCCAACCTCTTCTCTCTGCAACAGTCTTTCTGCACCCCAGTCTCCAACATCAGCTGTCTGCAATAGTCCCTCAGTCTGAATACTCTGCTCTCTGCAATTATCCTTCTGCACCCCAGTCTCCAAACTCTGTTCTATGTAACACTCCTTCTGCACGTCAGTCTCCAAACTCTGCTCTCTGTAAGATCCTTCTACTACCCAGTCTCCAAACTCTGCTCCCTGTAACAGTCCTTATGCCCCCCAGTCTTTAACGTTTTCTCACTTTAACAGGCCTTCTGCACCCAAATATCCAACCTCTGCTCTGTGCAATGGTCCCTCTGCACCCCAGTCTCCAAAATGTGTTCTCCACAACAGTTCTTCTGTACTATAGTCTTCAACCTCTGTTCTCTGTAAGGTTCCATCTTCACCCCAGTCTCCAACCTCTCCTTTCTCTATCAGTCCTTCTGCACTACATTCTCCAAACTCTGCTCTGTGTTACAGTCCTTCTGCACCTCACTCTGCAACCTCTTCTCACTGCAACAGTCCTTCTGCACCCCAGTCTTTAACCTTGCTCTCTGCAACGCTCCTTCTGCACACCAGTCTCCAAAATCTGCTCTCTGCAACAGTCCTTCTGTACTGCAGTCTCCAACCTCTGCTCGCTGTAACGGTCCTTCTGCACCCCAGTCTCTAAACTCTGCTTTCTGTATCAGTTTTTCTGAACCAGAGTCTCCAGCCCCCGCGCTCTGCAACTTTCCTTCTGCACCTCAGACTTCAAACTCTGCTCTCTTTAAGATCCTTTTGAAACCCAGTCTCCAAACTCTGCTTTCTGCAATGGTCCTTCTGCACCCCAATCTCCAACCTCTGTTCTCTACAACAGTTATTCTGCACCCAAGTCTCCAACCCCTACTCTTTTTAACGGTCCTTCTGCACCATAGTCTCCACACACTGCTTTCTGTATCAGTTCTTCTGCACCCCAATTTCCAACCTCTGCTCTCTTTAACAGTCCTTCTGCACCTCAGTCTCCAACCTCTGCTCTCTTCATCAGTGCTCCTGCAACCCAGTCTCTGACCTCTGCTCTCTCCAACAGTCCTTCTACACCCAAGTCTCCTACCTCTACTCTCTGCAATGATTCTTCTGCACCCCAGTCTCCAAAGTTTACTCTCTGCATAAGTCCTTCTGCACCACAGTCTGCAACCTCTGGTCTGTATAAGATCCTTCTGCAACCAAGTTTCCAAACTCTACTCTCTGTGACATTCCTTCTGCACCCCAGTCTCCAACCTCTGCTATCTGCAACAGACCTTCTGCACCTCAGTCTCCAAATTCTCCTCTCTGCAACAATTTTTTTTCACCCAAGTCTCCAACACCTGCTACCTGAACAGTCCAACTTCATCCAAGTCTCTAACCTCTGCTCTGTGTAACAGTCCTTCTGCACACCAGTGGCCAACCTCTGATCTCTGCAATGATTCTTCTGCACCCAAGTCTCCAACATCTGCTCTCTGCAACAGTCCTTCTATGCCTCAGTCTGGAAACTCTGCTGTCTGCAACGATCCTTCTGCACCCCAGTCTCCAACCTCTGCTCTTATTAACAGTCTTGCTGCACCTTGGTCTACAATATCTGCACCCCAGTCTCCAACCTCTGCTCTGTGCAACAGTTCGTCTGCACCCCAGTCTCCAAACTCTGCTCTCTGAAAGATCCTTCTGCAACCCAGTCTCCAAACTCTGATATCTGTCACAGTCCTTCTTCACCCCAGTCTCAAATCTCTGCTCTCTGTAACAGTCTTTCTGTACCGCAGTCTCTAACTTCTTCTCTATGTAAGATCTTTTTGCACCCCAGTATCCAAACTCTGCTTTCTGAAACATTCCTTGTCCACCCAAGTCTCTAACCTCTGCTCTCTGCAACAGTCCTTCTGCACCCCAGTTTCCAACCTGTTCTTTCTGTATCAGTCCTTCTGCACCACAGTCTCCAAATTCTGCTCTCTGTAATAGTTTCTCTGCACCTCAGTCTCCAAACTCTGCTCTCCGCAAAAGTCCTTCTGTACCCTAGTCTCCAACTTCTGCTCTCTGTAATAGTCCTTCTATACTGCAGTCTCCAACCTCTGCTCTCTATAATGTTCATTCGGGACCCAAGTCTCCAACCTCTGCTTTCTGTATAAGTCCTTCGGCACTCCAGTCTCCAACCTCTAATCTCTGTAACAGTCCTTCTGCAGCTCAGTCTCAAACATCTGCTCTCCGTAACAGTCCTTCTGCACCCCAGTCTCTAAACTCTTCTCTCTGCAACAGTCCTTCTACACCCCAGTCTTCAACCTCTGCTCTGTGTAACAGACTTTCTGCATCCCACTCTACAACATCTGCTCTCTGCAACCGTCCTTCTGCACTCAAGTCTCCAAACTCTACTCTCAGCAACGGTACTTCTGCACCCCAGTCTCCAACCTCTTCTCTCTGCAACAGTTCTTTTACACCCAAATCTCCAACCTCTACTCTCTGCAACAGTCCTTCTGCACCCCAGTCTCCAACATCTGATCTCTGCAACAGTTCTTCTTCACCCCAGTCTCCAACCTCTTCTCTCTGTAAAAGTCCTTCTGTAATGCAGTTTCCAAACACTTCTCTCAGTAACAGTAATTCTGCACCCCTGTCTCAAACCTCTGCTTTCTGTATCAGTCCTTCTGCACTCAAGTCTACAACCTCTGCTCTCTATAGCAGTCTTTCTGCACCTCAGTCTCCAAATTCGGCTTTCTAAAACAGTTCTTCTGAATTCCAATCTCCAACATCTGCTCTCTGCAACAGTCTTTCTGCACCTCAGTCTCCAAACTCTGCTCTCTGCAACCGTCTCTCTGCACCTCAGTCTTCTACATTTACTCTCTGTAACAGTCCTTCTGCACTTCAGTCTCCAACCTCTGCTCTGTGAAAGTTTCTTATGAAAACCAGTCTCCCAACTCTGCTCTCTGTAACAGGCCTTCTGCACCCAAGTCTCCAACCTCTGCTCTCTTTAACAGTTCTTCGGCACCCCGGTCTCCACACTCTGCTCTCTGCAACGATCCTTCTGCACTCAAGTCTCCAAACTGTGCTCTCTGCAACAGCCCTCCTTCACCCCAGTGTCCAAACTCTTCTCTCTGTAAGATCCTTCTGCACCCCAGTTTCCAAACTCTTCCCTCTGTAACATTCCTTCTGCACCCCAGTCTCAAACCTCTGCTTTCTGTATCAGTCCTTCTGCAATCAAGTTTCCAACCTCTGCTCTCTGTAACAGTCCTTCTGCAACTCAGTCTCCACATTCTGCTCTCTGAAACAGTCCTTCTTCACCCCAATCTCCAACCTCTGCTCTCTGTAACAGTCCTTCTTCACCCAAGTCTCCAATATCTGCTCTCTGCAACAGTCCTTTTGCACCTCAGTCTCCAAACTCTGCTCTCTGCAAAGGTCTATCTGCACCCCAGTTTCCAAACTCTTCTCTCTGTAAGATACTTCTGCACCTCAGTTTCCAAACTCTTCTCTCTGTAACATTCCTTCTGCACACCAGTCTCAAAACTCTGCTCTCTGCAATGGTCCCTTTGCACCCCAGTCTTCAACCTCTGTTCTCTACAACAGTTCTTCTGTAAAAGAGCCTTCAACCTTTATTCTCTGTAAGGGTCCTTCTCCACCCCAGTCTCCAACCTTTGCTTTCTGTATCTGTCCTTCTGCAACACAGTCTTCAAACTCTGCTCTCTGAAAAAGTCCTTCTGCAAATCACTCTGCAAAATCTGCTCTCTGCAACAGTCCTTCTGCACCCCAGTCTTCAACCTTGATCTCTGCAACAGTCCTTCTGCACCCCAGTCTCCAAAATCTGCTCTCTTCTACACTCCTTCTCCACCCCAGTCTCCAATCTCTGCTCTTGTTGAGAGCCACAGCCAAAGGGGCCCCAGCAAACTTCCATCTGCCAGCAAGCTTCAGACTGCCCCAGCAACATCTAGCTGATTGGCTCCTCTGCGGTGATGTTCATTGGGCTGTTTCCCTGCCCTTCAGACTGCCAGCTGATGATTGGCTCACAGCGGCCCCAGCAACATCTAGCTGATTGGCTCCTCCACGGTTCTGCTCATTGGGTGACTTCTTTGGCTCTGCCCACGCAACCCAGCCAATCGGCCTCAAGAGAGGAGGATTGTGGGAGGTTGAGAGGCTGGTGTGGGAGGGAGAGGCTTGTGGAAGCTGGTGGTGGCAGTTGGGCTCTGAGGGTTTTTCCCTGGAGCTGTTTTGTTTGGCGTTTGTAGTTCTAAAAATAAAGTTAGTTTCTTTTTGACAAGTGGCTCCTGATTTGTGCCAAGCCAGACTTCGGCATTCATTAGCCCAATGTCTCCCTCTATGGCATCGTGGGCAAATACCTGGTATTCTACTTGTTTGATACCTAGTTTTGTTAAACCCTCCTCCTATGGGGCAATTCCTTTTAAAATGTCCTGTTTGTTGACAATTGTAGCATGTTCTTGGCCTGGCATCTAAAGCCTGTTTTACTGCAGCTGCCACAATTTGCCCTTGTTCATTAATGTCTCTGGCATCTAAAACCTGTTTTACTGCAGCTGCCACAATTTGCCCTTGTTCATTAATGTCTCTGGCATCTAAAGCCTGTTTTACTGCAGCTGCCACAATTTGCCCTTGTTCATTAATGTCTCTACATAATTTAATATATGTGTTTAAATCTTCCTGTTTCCATGGTCTAATGATATCTCTACACCAACGATTTGCTTGGTCATAAGCCAGTTGTTTTATTAATGGCATTGCTTGTTCTGTATTCCCAAAAACTCTGGTAGCTGTTTGAATAAGCCTATCTACAAATTCAGCGTAAGGTTCATTAGCTCCTTGTATTATCTTAGATAATTGACCTTGTAAACCTCCAGGTTCTTGTAAAGTCTTCCATGCCCTAACTGCATCTACAGCAATTTGTGAATATACACCAGGATCATATGCATTTTGTTGCTGCCGATCCTCATAAGGTCCCTTTCCTAACAACATATCTAGATTTCTCTGAGGATAACCAGCTGCTGCATTTCGACTAGCCGTCTCCTTGCGAAATTCCTCATTGGCAACCTTCCATAACAGGTATTGTCCTCCATTTAGCACAGCTTTACACATACTAGCCCAATCTGCTGGCGTCATGCTTAAGTTGGTAATGGATTCGACCAAGCTTACAGTGAAGGGTGCTTGAGGACCATAGGTTGTTACAGCCTCTTTTAGCTCCTTCACTGATTTGAAATTTAAACCCTGGTAAGTTCGCTGCCCTCCTACCTCAAATACAGGGCATACTTGAGATCTTGTCTCAGGATCCCAACTATCAACTGCGGGCGTTGGGAGTCTCTTAGCATATGGAAGTGGTGCTGTTGATTGGACACTTATGCCCTCTGGTGATAGAGTGCTGTTAGTAGCAGTCTCCTGTAGAGGCGGTGCTGTTGGTTGGACACTTATGCTCTCTAATAAAAGGGTCTTATTAGCAGTCTCCTGTTTTAGCTTTTCCCCTGATAGATTTTTCTGCTCTAAACTTCCTTCCTCTGTCTCACTATCTCGAAAGACCTTCTCTTTTACTTGAATCTTTTCCTCTTTCTGACTAACTTGAGAGACTTCCTCTTCTACTTGAATCAATATGTCTTCTTCTTCCTCTACCTCTGTCTGAACTGAAGGCTTTGGACTAAGCAAACCAGATACGTTCATCCACAATGGCAATGTGCCAACTGGCAGAGTCCCCGGGTTGTTCTTTTCTATTCTTTTTAAATCTTCACCATGATGGTTCCATTGTGATATATCTAACAGCTCCTCCTTAAAAAGCCATGGGCTATATTTTTGTATTATATCAACGTATGCCCTGACTGCTCTTGATTTTACTGGGAAGCCTCCTTCCTCTAACAATTTACTTAACAGTCTTTCGGTTTGTTTTTTACTAATTGCTGATCCCGTATTTCTACTATAATACAACCCAGCAAGATAACACCAAACCAAACCGAGACAGAATCCAATAAAAAGGGAACCACACAAAATCATTATAACAGCCTTTCTATCCTCCTGACATATGCATCCGTCCTTTCTCCCTATCTGTTCCTCAGACGCAAATAGTTTTTCCTCAGATGTGAGTGGTTTTTCTTCCCTCTTACTCATCTCCAGGGACAGGAAAGTTAAAACAAAAACGAAGCAAAACAAAAGAGGACACTTAAAATGGCTACCCATCCTCTCGCCCTGCCCTCAGGGGCGAGCAGTTTACTTACCCTCAGTTGCTCCCCGTGCGAGCCACCAAATGCCGAAGTCTGGCTTGGCACAAATCAGGAGCCACTTGTCAAAAAGAAACTAACTTTATTTTTAGAACTACAAACGCCAAACAAAACAGCTCCAGGGAAAAACCCTCAGAGCCCAACTGCCACCACCGGCTTCCACAAGCCTCTCCCTCCCACACCAGCCTCTCAACCTCCCAAAATCCTCCTCTCTTGAGGCCGATTGGCTGGGTTGTGTGGGCAGAGCCAAAGAAGTCACCCAATGAGCAGCTCCGTGGAGGAGCCAATCAGCTAGATGTTGCTGGGGCCGCTGTGAGCCAATCATCAGCTGGCAGTCTGAAGGGCAGGGAAACAGCCCAATGAACATCACCGCAGAGGAGCCAATCAGCTAGATGTTGCTGGGGCAGTCTGAAGCTTGCTGGCAGCTGGAAGTTTGCTGAGGCCCCTTTGGCTGTGGCTCTCAACATGCTCTCTGTAACAGTCCTTCTGTACTGCAGTCTCCAAAATCTGCTCTCTGTAACGATCCTTCTGCTCCCCAGTCTACAAACACTTCTTTCTGTATCAGTTTTTCTAAACCCCAGTCTCCAACCTCTGCTCTCTGAAGGTTTCCTACTGCACCTAATACTCCAACCTCTGCTCTCCTCAACAGTCTTTCTGTGCCCCAATCTCAAACCTCTGCTCTCTGCAACAGTCCTTCTGCACCTGAGGGTCCAACCTCTGCTCTGTGTAAGATCTTTCTGAAACCCAGTCTCCAATCTCTGCTTTCTACAATGGTCCTTCTGCACCCGAGTCTCCAAAATCTGTTCTCTACAACACTTATTCTGCACCCCATACTCCAACCTCTTCTCTCTGTAACAGTACTTCTACACCCCACTCTCAAAACTCTGCTATCTGTAACAGTCCTTCTGTACTGTAGTCTCAAACCTCTGCTTTCTGTAATGGTCTTTCGGCAACCCAGTCTCCAAACTCTGCATTCTGTATCAGTCCTTCTGCACCTCAGACTCCAAACTCTGTTCTCTGCAACAATCCTGCTGTACCCCAATCTCCAACCTCTGCTCTCTGCAACAGTCCTTCTTCACCTCAGTTTCCAACATCTGCTCTTAGTAAGATCCTTTTGCAACACAGTCTCTAACCTCTGCTCTCTGCATTGGTCCTTCTACACCCCAGTTTCCAACCTCTGCTCTCTGTAACAGTCCTTCTCCACTTCAGTCTCCAAACTCTGCTCTCTGCAACAGTCCTGTGGCACCTTAATCTCCAAATGCTACTCTCTGCAACAGTCTTTCTCCACCCCAGTTTGCAACATCTGTTCTCTACAGCAGTCCTTATGAACCCCAGTCTCCAATCTCTGCTTTCTGTATCAGTACTTCTGCACTCAAGTCTCTAACCACTGCTATCAGCAACAGTTTTTCTCCACCCCAATCTCTAACATCTTCACTCCGCAACAGTTCTTCTGCACCCCAGTCTCCAACCCCTACTCTGTGCAACAGTTCTTCTGCACCCCAGTCTCCAACCCCTACTCTGTGCAACAGTCCTTCTGCACCCCAGTATTCAACCTCCTCTATGCAACAGTCTTCTGCACCCCAGTCTTTAACATCTGATCTCTGCAACAGTCCTTCTCCACCCCAGTCTTCAACCTCTGCTCTCTGTAACAGTCCTTCTGTACTCTAATTTTCAAACCCTTCTCTCTGTAAATGTCCTTCTGCACACCAGTCTCCAACCCCTGCTTTCTGTATCAGTCCTTTTGCACTTACTTCTCCAATCTCTGCTCTCTGTACATTCCTCCTGCACCTCAGTCTTCAAATTCTGCTCTCTGCAACAGTTCTTCGGCACCCCATCTCCAACCTCTGCTTTCTGTATCAGTTCTTTTGAACCCCAGTCTCCATAATCTGCTTTCTGTATCCTTCGTTCTGCACGCCAGGCTTCAACCTCTGCTCTCTGTAACAGTCCTTCTACACACCAGTCTCCAACCTCTGCTCTCTGCCACAGTCCTCTGCACCCCAGTCTAAAAACACTGCACTCTGTAACAGTCCTTCTGCACCCCAGTCTCCAATCTCTGCTCTCTGTAACAGTCCTTCTGCCCATCAGTCTCCAACCTCTGTTCTTTGTAAGAGGCCTTCTGCACCCCAGTCTTTAACCTCTGCTCTCTGTACACCTCTGTCTCTAAACTCTACTCTCTGAAACTGTCCTTCTGAATGTCAGTCTGCAACCTCTGCTCTCTGTAAGAGTCCTTCTGCATTCTAGCCTCAAACATCTCCTCTCTGCACCCGTCTTTCTGCAACCCATTCTTTAACGTCTGCACTCTCAACAGTCTTTCTGCACCTCAGTCTGAAAACTCTGCTCTCTGCAAGTATCCTTCTGCACCCCAGTCTCCAACCTCTGCTCTCTGTAACAGTCCTACTGCACCTCAGTCTCCAAACTCTGCTTTATATAAGATCCTTCTGCAACCCAGTATCCAAACTCTGGCCTCTGTAACAATCCTCTTGCTCACCAGTCTCCGAACTCTGCTCTCTGTAACAGTCCTTCTGCACCTCACTTTGCAACCTCTGCTCTCTGCAACAGTCCTTCTGCACCCCAGTCTTCAACCTCTGCTCTCTGCAAAAGTCCTTCCTCACCCCAGTCTCTGAAATCTGCTCTTTGAAACAGTACTTTTCCACCGATGTCTCCAAATTCTGTTCTCTGTAATAGTCCTGCACCTCAGACTCCAACCTCTGTTCTCTGCAACAGTCCTTCTTCGACCCAATCTCGAACCTCTGCTCTCTGCAACAGTCCTTCTGGACCTCAGTGTTTAAACTCTGCTCTCTGTAAGATGCTTCTGAAACCTAGTCTACAACCTATGCTTTCTGCAATGGTCGTTCATCACCAAACTCTCCAACCTCTGTTCTCTAAAACATTTATTCTGTACCCCAGTCTCCAACCTCTACTCTCTGTAACAGTCGTTCTGTACCGCAGTCTCCAACCTTTGTTCTCTGAAAGGGTCCTTGTGCACCCCATCTCCAACCTTAGCTTTCTGTATTAATCCTTCTGCAACCCAGTCTTCAAACTCTGCTTTCTGTATCCAGTGTTCTGCACACCAGGCTTCAACGTCTGCTCTCTGTAACAGTCCTTCTGCACCCCACTGTCCAACCTCTGTTCTCTAGAACAGTCCTTCTATACCCCAGTCTCCATAATCTACTCTGTTCAACGATCTTTCTGTAAACCAGTCTCCAACGTCTGCTCTCTACAAAATTCTTTCTGCACCCCAGTATCAAGACTTTCCTCTCTGTAACATTCCTTCTGCACCCCACTATTCAAGTTTGCTCTCTGCAATGGTCTCTCTGAAGCCCAGTCTCAAACCTTGTTCTCTACAACAGTTCTTCTGTACCGCAGTCTTCAAACTCTGTTCTCCATAAGGGTCCTTCTGCACCCCAGTCTCCAAAATCTGCTTTCTGTATCAGTCTTTCTTCACCACAGTCTCCAATCTCTGCTCTCTGTAAAAGTCCTTCTGCACCTAACTCTGCAACCTCTTCTCTCTGCAACAGTCCTTCCTCACCCCAGTCTCCAAAATTTGCTCTCTGTAACAATCCTTTTCCACCGCAGTCTCCAAACTCTGCTCTCTGTAATGGTCCTTCTGCACCCCCTTCTCCAAACTCTGCTTTCTTTATCAGTCCTTTTGTACCCCAGTATCTAAACTCTGCTCTCTGTAACAGTCCTTCTGCACCTCAGACTCCAACCTCTTTACTCTGCAACAGTACTTTTGCGCCCCAGTCTCCAACCTCTGCTCTCTGCAACAGTCCTTCTGCACCTCAGTGTCTGAACTCTGCTCTCAGTAACAACCTTCTGAATCCCAGTCTTCAACCTCTGCTTTCTGCAATGGTCCTTCTGCACCCCAGTCTCCAACCTCTACTCTCTGTAAGAGTTCTTCTGTACCGCAGTCTCCAACCTCTGTTCGACATAAGGGTCCTTGTGTACCACATCTTCAACCTCTGCTTTCTGTATCAGTCCTTCTGCAACCCAGTCTTCAAACTCTGCTTTCTGTATCCAGTGTTCTGCACGCCAGGCTTCAACGTCTGCTCTCTGTAACAGTCCTTCTTCACCCTACTCTCCAACCTCTGTTCTCTAGAACAGTCCTTCTATACCCCAGTCTCAATAATCTACTTTGTGCAATGATCTTTCTGCACCCCAGTCTCCAACGTCTGCTCTGCAAAAATTCTTCTGCATCCCAGTCTCCAACTTTACTCTCTGTAACATTCCTTCTGCACCCAAGTCTCCATGTTTGCTCTCTGCAATGGTCTCTCTGCAGCCCAGTCTCCATCCTTGTTCTCTACAACAGTTCTTATGTACCGCAGTCTTCAAACTCTGTTCTCCATAAGAGTCCTTCTGCACCCCAGTCTACAACCTCTGCTTTCTGTATCACCCTTTCTTCACAACAGTCTCCAAACTCTGCTCTCTGTAACAGTCTTTCTGCACCTCACTCTGCAACCTCTGCTCTTCTCAACAGTCCTTCTGCAACCCAGTCGTCATCCTCTTCTCTCTGCAACAGTATTTCCTCACCCCAGTCTCCAAAATATGCTCTCTGTAACAGTCCTTTTCCACCGCAGTCTCCAACCTCTGCTCTCTGTAACAGTCCTTCTGTACTGCAGTCTCCAACGTCTGCTCTCTGTAATGGTCCTTCTGCACCCCAGTCTTTAAACTCTGCTTTCTTTTTCAGTCCTTCGGCACCCCCGTCTCTAAACTCTGCTCTCTGTAACAGTCCTTCTGCACCTCAGACTCCAACCTCTGCTCTTTGCAACAGTCCTTCTGCACCTCAGAGTCCGAACTCTGCTCTCTGTAAAAACCATCTGAAATGCAGTCTCCAACCTCTGCTTTCTGCCATGGTCCTTCTGAACTTCAGTCTCCAACCTCTGCTCTCTGTAAAAGTCCTTCTGTACCGCAGTTTCAAACCTCTATTTCTCTTTAAAGGTCCTACTGCTCCCCAGTCTCCAACCTCTGCTTTCTTTATCAGTCCTACTGCCACACATTCTTCAAACTCTGCTATCTGTAAGATTTCTTCTGCACCTCAGTCTGTAATCTCTGCTCTCTGCAATAGTCCTTCAGCACCCCCAGTCTGCAATCTCTGCTCTCTAACACAGTCCTTCTGAAACCCCAGTCTCCAATACCTACTCTCTGAAACAGTTCTTTTCCACCCCAGGCTCCAACCTCTGCTCTCGGAAAACAGGTCCTTCTGGACGCCAATCTCCAACCTTAACTTCTGTGCAACAGTCTTCTACACCCCAGTCTCCCATCTCTGCTCTCTGTAACAAGCCTTCTGCACCTCAGTCTAACACTTCTGCTCTCTTTAACAGTCCTTCTGCACCTCAGTCTGAAAATTCTGCTCTTTGCAACGATCTTTCTAAACCACAAAACTCCAACCTCTTCTCTCTGCAATGATCCTTCTTCACCCAAGTCTCCAAACTCTGCTCTCTGCAACAGTGCTTTCTGTACCCCAGTCCCCAACCTCAGCTCTCTGAAAGAATCCTTCTGCACCCAAGTCTCCAAACTCTACTCTCTGTAACAATTTTTCTGCACATCAGTCTCCAACCTCTGCCTCTCAGCAACGGTTCTTATGCACCCCAGTCTCCAACTTCTGTTCTCTGCAACAGCCCTTCTGTACACAGTCTTCAAATCTTCTCTCTGTAACAGTCCTTCTGTACTGCAGTCTCATACCTCTGCTCTCCGTAACGGTCCTTCTTGACTCCGTTCTCCACCTGTGCTTTCGGTATCAGTCCTTCTGCACCCCAGTCTCCAAGCTCTGCTCTCTGTAACTTTCATTCTGCACCTCAGTCTCCAACCTCTGCTCTCTGTATCAGTCCTTCTGCCCCCCAGTCTCAAAATTCTGCTCTCTGAAACAGTCTTTCTGCACCTCAGTCTTCAACAACTGCTCTCTGCAACCAGTCCTTCTGCACCCCAGTTTTTAACCTCTGCTCTCTGTATCAGTCCTTCTGCAACCTCAGTCTCCAACCTCTGCTCTCTGTATCAGTCCTTCTGCAACACAGTCTCTAAACTCTGCTCTCTGGAACTGTCCTTCTATACCCCAGTCTCCATAATCTGTTCTCTGCAACGATCCTTCTGCACCCCAGTCTCCAACGTCTATTTTGCAACAGTTTTTCTGCAACCCAGTCTTCAAATTCTACTCTCTATAAGGTCATTCTGTACCCCAGTTTCCAACATCTGTTCTCTGTAACATTCCTTCTGCACCCCTGTCTCCAACTTCTGCTCTCTGCACTGGTCCCTCTGAACCCCAAGTCTCCAACCTTGTTCTAAAAAAACACTTCTTCATTACCGCAGTCTTCAAACCTTGTTCTCTGTAAGGGTCCTTCTTCACCCCAGTCTCCAACCTCTGCTTTCTGTATCAGTTTTTCTGCACCACAGTCTCCAAACTCTGTTCTCTGTAACAGTCCTTTTGCACCTCACTCTGCAATCTCTGCTCTCTGCAACAGTTCTTCTACACCCCAGTCTCCAACATCTGCTCTTTGTAACAGTCCTTCTGTACTGCAGTCACCAACCTGTGCTCTCTGCAATGGTCCCTGTGCACCCGAGTCTCCAACCTTGATCTCAACAATAGTTTCTTCTGTACCGCAGTCTTCAACCTCTATTCTCTGTAAGGGTCCTTCTCCAACCTAGTTTCTAACCTCTGGTCTCTGTAACAGTCCTTCTGCAACTGAGTCTCCAAACTCTGAGTTATGTATCAGATATTCTGCACCCCATTATCCAAACTCTGCTCTCTTTAGCAGTCATTCAGCACCCCAGATTCCAACTTCTGGTTTTGGCAACAGTCCTTCTACACCCCAGTCTTCAACCTCTGATATCTGAAACAGTCCTTCATCACCCCAGTCTCCAAAACTCTGCTCTCTGTAATAATCTTTCTGTGCCTCAGTCTCCAACATCTACTCTCTGTAACAGTCCCTCTTCACCTCACTCTCCAACAACAGCTCTCTGTAAGTACCTTCTGCAACGGAGACTCCAAACTCTGCCCTCTGTAAGAGTCCTTCGGCACGCCTTCTCCCAACTGTCCTCTCCATAACAAGCCTTCTGCAACCCAGTTTCTAAACTCTGTTCCATATAAAAATCCTTCTTCACCCCAGTCTCCCAAATCTGCTCTCTGTAACAGTCCTGCTGCACCTCGGTCTACAATCTCTGCTCTCTGTAAGATCTTCTGCAACCTTGTCTAATAAACTCTGCTCTCTGTAACAGTCCTTCTGCACCTCAGTCTCAAAACTCTGTTCTTTGCAACACTCCTTCTGCACTCCAGTCGCGACCCTCTACTCTCTGTAACAGTCCTTCTGTACCACAGTCTTCAAACGCTTCCCTCTGTAACGGTACGTCTGCAACACAGTCTTCAACTTCTGCTTTCTGTATCAGTCCTTCTGCACCCCAGTCTACAACCTCTGGTCTCTGTAACAGTCTTTCTGCAACTCATATCCAAACTCTGCTCTCTGCAACGAACCTTCTGGACCCTAGTCTCCAACATCTGCTCTCTGCAACAGTTCTTCTGTACCTCAGTCAAAAAACTCTGCTCTCTGCAATAATCCATCTGACCCCCAGTCTCCAACCTCTACTCTCTTTAACAGTCCTTCTGTACCTCAGTCTCCAATCTCTGCTCTATGCAACAGTCCTTCTGCACCCAAGTCTCCAACATCTGCTCTCTGAAACAGTCCTTTGATACACCAGTCTTCAAACTCTGCTCTCTGCAACACTCCTTCTACACCCCAAACTCCATACTCTGCTCGCCCCAAAATCCTTCTGCACCCCAGTCTCCAAAATCTGCTCTCTGCAACAGTCCTTCTACACTCCAGTCTCCATTCTCTGATCGCCCCAACGATACTTCTGCACCCAAGTCTCCAACATCTGTTCTCTACATCAGTATTTTTGAATCCCAGTCTCAAACCTCTGCTCTCTGTAACAGTCTTTCTGTACCACAGTCTGCAACCTCTGTTCTCCGTTAGGGTCCTTATGCACCCCAGTACCCAACATCTGCTTTCTGTATTAGTCGTTTTGCATCACAGTCTCCAAACTCTGCCCTCTGTAACAGTCCTTCTGCAACTCAGTCTGCAATGTCTGCTCTCTGCAATAGTCCATCTGCAACACAGTCTCCATCCTCTGCTTTCTGCAACAATCCTTTTGCACCCCAGTCTCCAACATCTGCTCTCTGCAACAGTCATTCTCTACCCCAATCTTCAAACTCTGCTCTCTTTAATAGTCCTTCTTTACTGCATTTCCCAACTTCTGCTCTCTGTAAGGGTACTTCTGCGCCTGAGTCTCCAACCTCTGCTTTCTGTATCAGTCATTCGAAACCCCAGTCTCCAACCTGTGTTCTGTGTAACTGTCCTTCTGCACCTTAGTCTCCAACCTCTACTCTATGCAACAGTCCTTCTACATCCAAGTGTAGAACCTCTGCTCTCTGCCACAGTCCTTCTGCACCCCAGTCTCCATCCTCTACTCTCTGCTACAGTCCTTTTGCACCCCAGTCTCCAACATCTGCTCTCTGCAAAAGTCATTCTCCACCCCAGTCTCCAACCTCTGCTCTCTGTAACAGTCCATCTGTACTGCATTCTCCAAACTCTGCTCTGGGTAAGGGTACTTCTGCACCTGAGACTCCAACCTCTGCTTTCTGTGTCACTCCTTCTGCAACCCAGTCTCCAAACTGTGCTCTGTGTAACTGCACTTCTGCACCTTAGTCTTCAACCTCTGCTCTCTGCAACAATTCTTCTGCACCCCAATTTAAAACCTCTGGTAGCTGCAACAGTCCTTTTGAATCCAAGTCTCCAACATCTGCCTCCTGCAACAGTGTTTCTGTACCTCAGTCTGAAAACTCTGCTCTCTGCAATAATCCATCTGCACCCCAGTCTCCAACTTCTGCTCTCTGTAACAGTCCTTCTGTACCTCAGTCTCCAATCACTGCTCTATAAAACAGTCCTTCTGCACCCATGTCTCCAACATCTGCTCTCTGCAAAAGTCCTTCTACACCCTAGTCTTTATACTCTGCTCGCCTTAACGATCCTTCTGCACCCCAGGCTCAAACACCTGTTTCCTACATCAGTCCTTCTGCAACTCAGTCTGCAACCTCTGGTCTCCGCAACAGTCCTTCTAAACCCCACTCTCTATCTTCTGCTCTCTGCAGCAGTCTTTTTGCACCCCAGTCTCCAACATCTACTCTCTTCATCAGTCATTCTCCACTCCAGTCTCCAATCTCTGCTCTCTGTAACAGTTTTTCTGTACTGCATTCTCCAACCTCTGCTCTCTCTAAGGGTACTTCTGCACCAGAGTCTCGAACCTCTGCTTTCTGTGTCAGTCCTTCTGCA
Source organism: Ictidomys tridecemlineatus (assembly GCF_052094955.1). Taxonomy (NCBI): domain Eukaryota; kingdom Metazoa; phylum Chordata; class Mammalia; order Rodentia; family Sciuridae; genus Ictidomys; species Ictidomys tridecemlineatus. The sequence continues at coordinate 110,969 of NW_027520994.1, forward strand.
CCCCAATCTCCAACCTCTGCTCTGTGTAACTGTACTTCTGCACCTTAGTCTCCAGTCTGCTCTCTGCTACAGTCCTTCTGGACCCCAATCTCCAATGTCTACTCTCTGCAACAGTCCTTCTACATCCCAGTCTAAAACCTCTGCTCTCTGCAACAGTCCTACTGCACCTCAGTCTCCAACCTCTGCTCATGCAACTGTACTTCTGCACCTCAGTATCCCACCTCCACCCTCTGTAACAGTTCTTCTGCACTTCAGTCTCCAACCTCTGCTCTCTGTTAGATCCTTCTGCAACCCAGTCTCCAAACTCTGCTTTCTGTAACAGACCTTCATTACCCCAGTCTCCAAACTCTGCTCTCTGTAACAGACCTTCTGCACCCAAGTCTCCAAATACTTCCTCTCTACAATATTCCTTCTGCACACCAGTCTCCAACCTGTGCTTTCTGCAACGATCCTTCTGCATCCCAGTCTCATACCTGTGCTCTCTGCAGAGATCCTTCTGCACACCAGTCTCCAAACTCTGCTCTCTGTAACACTCCTTCTGTACCTCAGTCTCCAATCACTGCTCTATGCAACAGTCCTTCTGCACCCAAGTCTCAAACATCTGCTCTCTGCAAAAGTCCTTCTACACCCTAGTCTCCATACTCTGCTAGCCCTAAACTATCCTTCTGCACCCCAGGCTCCAACATCTGTTCTGTACATCAGTCCTTTTGCAACTCAGTCTGCAACTTTTGGTCTCTACAACAGTCCTTCTTCACCCCACTCTCCATCTTCTGCTCTCTGCAGCAGTCCTTTTGCACCCCAGTCTCCAACATCTGCTCTCTTCATCAGTCATTCTCCACCCCAGTCTCCAATCTCTGCTCTCTGTAACAGTTCCTCTGTACTGCATTCTCCAACCTCTGCTCTCTCTGAGGGCACTTCTGCACCTTAGTCTCGAACCTCTGCTTTCTGTATCAGTCCTTCTGCACCCCAATCTCCGAACTCTGCTCTGTGTAACTGTACTTCTGCACCTTAGTCTTCAAGTCTGCTCCCTGCTAAAGTCCTTCTGGACCCCAATCTCCAACGTCTACTCTCTGCACCAGTCCTTCTACATCCCAGTCTAGAACCTCTGCTCTCTGAAACCGTCCTTCTGCACCTCAGTCTCCAACCTCTGCTCTCTGCAACTGTCCTTCTGCACCTCAGTCTCCAACCTAAACTCTCTGTAACAGTGCTTCTGCACCTCCGTCTCCAACCTCTGCTCTCTGTAAGATTTTACTGCAACTTAGTCTCCAAACTCTGCTCTCTGTAACAGTCCTTCATTACCCCAGTCTCCAAACTCTGCTCTCTGCAACAATGCTTCTGCACCCCAGTCTCATACCTGTGCTCGCTATAACAGTCCTTGTGTAACCCAGTCTACAACATCTGCTTTCTGCAACAGTTTTTCTGTACCTCAGTCTGAAATCTCTTCTCTCTGCAATAATCCTTCTGCACGCAGTCTCCAAACTCTGCTCTTAGTAACAGTCCTTCTGTTCCTCAGTCTCAAAACTCTGCTCTCTGTAAGACCCTTCGGAAACCCAGTATTCAAACTCTGATGTCTGTAACAGTCTTTCTGCACCCAGTCTCTAAACTCTGCTCTCTGTAACAGGCCTTCTGTATCTCGTCTCCAAACTTTTCTCTCTGTACGAGGCATTCAGAACCCCAGTCTCCAACTTCTACTCTGTGCAACGATATTCTGCACCCCATTCTCCAACCTCTGCTCTCTACAACAGTCTTTTTGCACCCCAGTCTCCAATATCTGCTCTCTGAAAGATCTTTCTGCATACCAGTCTCCAACCTCTGCTGGCTGTAACTGTCCTTCTGTAACGGATTCTCCAAACATTGCCCTCTGTAACGGTCCTTCTGCACCCCAGTCTCCAACATCTGCTTTATCTATCAGTCCTTCTGCACCCCAGTCTCCAAACTTTGCTCAATGTAACAGTCTTTCTGCACCTCAGTCTCCAACCTCTGCTTTCTGAAACAGTCCTTCTGCACCCAAGTCTCCAAATTCTGCTCTCTGAAACAGTCCTTCGACACCCTAGTCTTCAACCTCTGCTCTCTGCAACAGTCCTTCTAAAGCCCAGTCTCCATACTCTGCTCGCCCCAACGATCCTTCTGCACCCCATTCTTCAAACTCTGCTCTCCACAACAGTCCTTCTACACTCCAGTCTCAATTCTGTGCTCGCCCCAACGATACTTCTGCACCCCAGTCTCCAACATATGTTCTCTACATCAGTTCTTCTGCACCCCAGTCTCCAACCTCTGCTCTCTGTAACAGTCCTTCTGTATTGCATCTGCAACCTCTGTTCTCTGTTAGGGTCCTTATGCACCCCAGTACCCAACATCTGCTTTCTGTATCAGTCGTTTTTCACCACAGTCTCCAAACTCTGCCATCTGTAACAGTTCTTCTGAAACTCACTCTCCAACATCTGCTCTCTGCAACAGTCATTCTCCACCCCAGTCTCCAAACTCTGCTCTCTGTAATAGTACTTGTGTACTGCATTTTCAAACTTCTGCTCTCTGTAAGGGTACTTCTGCACCCGAGTCTCCAACCTCTGCTTTCTGTATCAGTCCTTCTGAACCCCAGTCTCCAACCTGTGCTCTGTGTAACTGTCCTTCTGCACCTTAGTCTGCAACCTCTACTCTCTGCAACAGTCCTTCTACATCCCAGTGTAAAACCTCTGCTCTCTGCAACAGTCCTTCTGCACCCCAGTCTCCATCCTCTACTCTTTTCTACACTTCTTTTGCACCCCAGTCTCCAAAATCTGCTCTCTGCAACAGTCATTCTCCACCCCAGTCTCCAACTTCTGCTCTCTTTAACAGTCCATTTGTACTGCATTCTCCAAGCTCTGCTCTCGGTAAGGGTACTTCTGCACCCGAGTCTCCAACCTCTGCTTTCTGTGTCAGTCCTTCTGCACCCCAGTCTCCAACCTGTGCTCTGTGTAACTGTCCTTCTGCACATCAGTCTCCCACCTCCACCCTCTGTAACAGTTTTTCTGCACTTCAGTCTCCAACCTCTGCTCTCTGTTAGATCCTTCTGCAACCCAGTCTCCAAACTCTGCTTTATGTAACAGTCCTTCATTACCCCAGTCTCCAAACTCTGCTCTCTGTAACAGACCTTCTGCACCCAAGTCTCCAAATACTTCTCTCTACATCATTCCTTCTGCACACCAGTCTCCAACCTGTGCTTTCTGAAACGATCTTTCTGCATTCCAGTCTCATACCTGTGCTCTCTGCAGAGATCCTTCTTCACACCAGTCTCCAAACTCTGCTCTCTGCAACAGTCCTTGTGGACCCCAGTCTCCAACATCTTCTCTCTGCAAAAGTTCTTTTGTACCTCCGTCTGAAAACTCTGCTCTCTGCAATAATCCATCTGCAGCCCAGTCTCTAAACTCTGCTCTCTTTAACAGTCCTTCTGTACCTCAGTCTCCAATCTCTGCTCTATGAAACTGTCCATCTGCACACAAGTCTCCATCATCTGCTCTCTAAAACAGTCCTCTTACACCCAGACTTTAACCTCTGCTCTCTTCAACAGTCCATCTACACCCCAGTCTCTATACTCTGCTCGCCCCAACGATTCTTCTGCACACCAGTGTCCAACGTCTGCTCTCTGCAACAGTCCTTCTGTAAATCAGTCTCCAACCTCATCTCTCTGTAAGACCCTTCTGAAACCCAGTCTGCAAACTCTGCTCTCTGTAACAGTCCTTCTGCACCCCAGTCTCCAATCTCGTCTCTTTTTAACAGGCCTTGTGCACACCAGTCTCCAAACTCTGCTCTCTGTAAGAGGACTTCTGCACCCTAGTCTCCAACCTCTACTCTCTGCAAGAATCCTTCTGGACCCCAGCATCCAACATCTGCTCTCTACAACAGTCCTTCTTCCCCCAGTCTCCAACCTCTGGTCTCTGGAAGATCTTTCTGCACACCAGTCTCTAAATGTTGCTCGCTGTAACAGTACTTATGCAAACCAGTCACCAAACTCTGCTCTCTGTAACTATAATTCTACACCTCAGTCTCCAACCTCTGCTCTCTGCAACAGGCCTTCTGCACCCCAGTCTCCAACCTGTGGTCTCTGCAACAGTCCTTCGGCACCTGAGCCTTAAAACGCTGTTCTCTACTACGATCCTTTTGCACCTCAGTCTCCAACTACTACTCTCTGTAACAGTCCTTCTGCACCTGAATCCCCAACATCTGGTCTCTGTTAGATCATTCTTAAACCCAGTCTCCAAACTCTGTGATCTGTAACAGTCTTTCTGGAACCCTTCTCCACACTCTGCTCTCCTTATCAGGCCTTCTGCACACCAGTCTCAAACCTCTGCTCTCTGTAACACTCTTTTTGCACCTCAGTCTCCAACCTATGCTCTCTGCAACGATCCTTCTGCACCCTAGTCTCCAACGTCTCCTCTAAACAGTCCTTCTGCACCTCATTCTCCAAATTTTTCTCTCTGCAACAGTCCTTTTTCACCCAAGTCTCCAACCTCTACTCTCTGCAACAGTCCTTCTACACCCCAGTCTTAAAACTCTTCTCTGTGTAACAGTCCTTCTGCACTCCAGTCTCCAACCTCTGCTCTCTGTAACAATCCTTCTGCACCCCAGTCTCCAATCTCTGCTCTCCCTAACAGTCTTTCTGCACTATATACTCCAACCTCTGCTCTCTGTTACAGTCTTTCTATACCACAGTCTCCAACCTCTGCTCTCTGTAACGGTCTCTCTGTAAGCCAATTTCCAAAATCTGCTTTCTGTAACAGTCCTTCTGCACCTCAGTCACCAAACTCTGCTCTCTGTAACATTCCTGCTGCACTTCAGTCTTTAAACTCTGCTCTCTGTTACAGTCCTTCTGCACCTCAGTCTGATACCTCTGCTCTCTGCACTGTCCTTCTGCACCGCAGTCTCCAATCACTGCTCTCTGTAACATTCGTCCTGCACCACAGTCACAAACCATTGCTCTCTGTAAGATCTTTCTGCAACCCAGCCTCAAAACTCTTCCTCTCTGTAACAGTCCTTCTGCAACCCAGTCTCCAACCTCTGCTCTCTGTAGCAGGCCTTATGCAACCCAGTCTCCAAACTCTGCTCTCTGAAACCGTTTTTCTGCACGCCAGTCTGCAACTTCTGCTCTCTGTAATGTTCCTTCTGCACCCCAGTCTCACACCTCTGATTTCTGTATCATAATTTTTCACCCCACTCTCTAACGTCTGCTCTGTGTAACAGTCCTTCTGATTCTCAGTCTCCAACCTCTGCTTTCTGCAACATTCCTTCTGCACCCCAGTCTCCAACCTGTGCTCTCTGTAACAGTCCTTCTGCACGGCAGTCTCCCACCTCTTATCTCTTTAGCGATCCTTTTGCAGCCGAGTCTCCACTTCTGCTCTCTTCACCGATTCTTCTACAACTCAGTCTCCAATCTCTGCTCTCTTCAACGATTCTTCTGCACCCCAGTCTCCAACCTCTGCTCTCTTTAACTGTTTTTCTGCACCTCAGAATCCAACTTCTGCTCTATGCAACCGTCCTTCTTCACCCCTGTCTCCAACCTCTGCTCTCTGAAACCATCCTTCTGCACCCCAGTCTCCAACATCTCCTCTCCTTAACACTCCTTCTGAACTGCAGTCTCCAACCTCTCTTCTCTCTAAGGTCATTCTGCACCCCAGTTTCCAAACTCTGTTCTCTGTAACATTCCTTCTCCAACCCAGTCTACAACCTCTGCTTTCTTCATCGGTCCTGCTGCAACCCAGTCTCCAACAACTCTTCTCTGCATCAGTCCTTCTACTCCCCAGTCTCCGACCTCTGCTCTCTGAAACAGTCCTTCTGTACCGCAGTCTCTAACCTCTTCTCTCTGTAATGGTCCTTCTGCACCCCAGTCTCAAACTTCTGCTTTCTGTATACGTCCTTCTAAAACATGGTTTTCAACCTCTACTTTCTGTAACAGTTCTTCTGCACCTCAGTCACCAACCTCTGCTTTCTTCATCGGTCCTGCTGCAACCCTGTTTCCAACCTCTGTTCTCTGAAACAGTCCTTCAGATCCCCAATTTCCATTCTCTGCTCTCTGTAACAGTCCTTTTTTACCGTAGTCTCCAACTTCTGCACTCTTTAATGGTCCTTCTGCACTCTAGTCTCCAACCTCTGCGTTCTCTATCAGTCCTTCTGCACCACAGTCTCCAAACTCTGCTCTATGTTACAGTCCTTCTGCACCTCAGTCTCCAAACTCTGCTTTCTGTAAGATCCTTCTGCAACCAAGTCTCCAAATTCTGCTCTCAATAACAGTCCTTCTTCACCCCAGTCTCAAACCTCTGCTCTCTGCAACAGTCCTTATGCACCTCAGTCTGAAAACTCTGCTCTCTGCAACGATCGTTGTGCACCCCAGTCTCCAAACTCTGCTTTCTGTAACACTCCTTCTGCACCTCAGTCTCCAACTTCTGCTCTCTGTAAAAGTTTTTCTGCTCCCCAGTCATTAACATCAACTCTCTGAAACAGTCCTTCTACACCCCTGTCCAAATGCAGAAGAATGAGACCTGAACTATCGCTCACCCTGCAAAAAATCAACTCAAAATGCATTAAAGACTCAGGCACTAGACCAGAAATTATGCAGTTTCTAGGAAAAAACAAAGTCAATACTCCAACCTACAGGCAGAGGCAATGACTTTCTCAATAGGATGCCAAATCTCAGGAGATAACACCAAAAGTTAGCTAATAGGATGGCATCAAATTAAAAAGGTTCTGCACAGCAAAGGAGACAATTAGAATATGAAGAGAGAACCTATGGAAAGAGAGAAAATCTTTATGAGGTGCTCTTCTAAAAGAGGATGAATATTCAGAATATTAATAAAGAACTCAAAAAACTTAACATCAAACCCACAATCATTAAATAACCCAATTATCAAATAACCTAATTGCCAAATGGGAAACTAAATTAACTAAACAGACACGTCTTAGAAAAAAATATGTGAGTGGCCAACAAATATATGAAAATACTTGCAAGTCAAGACTACCCTGAGATTTCATCTCACTTCAGTGACAAAGGCAACCACCAAGAATACAAATAGAAATCAGTGTGACAAAGAGAGAATTGGAGAGAAAGGAGCACTCTCACCCTGTTGGTGGGCATGTAAATCAGCACAACCACCATGGAAATCGGGATGGAGGCTCCTCAGGAGTAGCCATGGACCACCCTGCGACCCAGCTCTACCTCTGCTTGGTATTTATCACAGCGGATCGAAGTCATCATACTATAATGACACATACATGCCCATGAACAAGCCGAGGTGACATCAGTGGACGAATGAATAAAGAACATCTGGTATATGCACACTGGAATTTCATTCAGCCATAAAGAAGGACGAAATTATGTCATGCTGGAAGATGGATGGATCTTCAGAACATTAAGGGAAATAAGCTACTCAGAAAGTTAAGGGCCATATGTTTTTCCTCTGTTAAAGCTAGAGAGGGAAAAGTAAAGAAAGTTGGGAAGGGAGTCTAATCATGAAAGTTGAAGGAAGATCAGTAGAGTCAAGGCACCAGGGGAGAAGGTGAGGAAAAGGGAAATATTGGAATGATATTGGCCAAAGTTCACGGTTATTTTGTGTGCATGTTCAAATATGTGTCAGCAAATCTCTCCATTATGGACCACTACAATGCACCAATGAAGTGTGAAAAGAAGAGTTTCACATTACATGGGACAGGCACTATTCTAGGAGGGTGCCCATTTTTTCCCATCTATAAATACCACGATCATTTACCACTGTCAAAAATCTCTACAGATTTAAATGTTCTGATCACTGCTCCACCACATGGCCTGTTCTACTTCAGGGTCCCCAATTCTCACTGAAATAAGGGAGCTCGTTTCAACGATGCCATCTGTTAATGTCTTCCCAGGCTGCCGAGGGCAGCGGCTGGGGGTTTCACAAGGATCTGGTGCTGCCTTCTGAACGCATGTCCACGAGGCCTTAGTGAAGGCTGGTGCTCCAGGCCCTTCTCCAGATCCAGCTGTGAGGCCAGGGAAAAGGTCACATAACACGCCATCCAACACCTTATTTATTTCTGATCACCATCCTCTCCATTATTCCAGGATCATATTGGTCACTGAACTTAAGCAAACACTGAGTCCAGATTTCAGTCCATCAACCAAAGAGAGTCTAATAGCCACTCCCCATGGCTCAGGAAATTCCTTGGCCCTAACATTTCTGGTGATTACGTCCCTGTGACTGCATTCAAGATGATCCAGCAATATGTCCTGACTTCTTTGGTCTAGAAGACTCAAACAAATTTTCTTATATATTCTTAAGGCTCCTATTAACAAAATACAGTAAAATATTTACCTTATATTTTGGTGTGACCCTTATACTCTCCTGGGCTATATTTTATACTTTTACCTGAGGCGTTCTAAGATCAGACCCCAATTAAGAGTCTGGTGACAATGTGGGATGATGGATGAGCATCTTAAAGACAATTAGGCTGGGGATGTGGCTCAAGCTTGCCTGGCACGCATACGGCCCGGGTTCGATCCTCAGCACCACAGCACCACATACCAACAAAGATGTTGTGTCCGCCGAGATCTAGAAAATGAATATTAAAAATTCTCTCTCTCTCTCTCTCTCTCTCTCTCTCTCTCTCTCTCTCTCTCTCTCATTCTCTCTCTCTCTTTTTCTCTCCCCCTTTCCTCTCCTCTCCTCTCCTCTCTCACTCCGTCTAAAAAAAAAAAAAGATAACTGCCCAGGTAGAGTCACCATAGGGTCTTCAATTTAGGGAAAGCTAGTCTCCTCGGAGGACGAGGTGCTGCTTCTGACAGCAAAGAGGGTTAATGGAGATTTCAGGGTTCAATGCTCTGAGATTTGTGTAATTCCACTGGTATTTTGCCATTCTAATTAACAGGTTCTCAATCATTGTCCCATTAAAGTCCTAATTTACATAAGAGAGACCTGGAGAAATTGTGAATTTATAATTTTCTTTGTACTTCTGCAATTTGGAGAATTGGATGTTTTATTCTGATATTAACCTATATCAGTTTCCAGAGAGAAAATATTTCTGATGATCTGAACCTGACTTGAAGGAGGAAAATAATGTTGAACCCATCATTTTCTTTCTGTAAGTCTCCCACTCCAGTCAGTAAAAGCAGTCTGTAGTCATGTTGTAATGTTCATTCCCACCCTGAAGGTTGATGGTGTTATTTCAAAGCTCAGTTTTGCATAGACATTTGATTTCAGGCCACGATAACTTAAAGTCTCTGTTGGGTCATTGCTCACCAGGAATTATCAGGTCTCTTTTACCATGGGCTGTGACATCATCAACATATGCAATTCCCTCAGGTCAGACATCAAACCTACCTCCTCAGATCTGTTATCTAGAACCATCTCTGATGTAATCCACTATTGTGGTCAGTGCCACCGTGGTCAGGTAGAGATGAAGAACAACTCTTGATGTCTTAGGGTAGAGGAAGTTGACAAAGAAAAAAGTTATGATAATGGTTGTGAGATCTGGAAGAAAAAGAAAAATACGGCAGGTGACACCACCCATATATCGAACCCTAGCTTCCCTGGAAAGAGACGCTCATTCCATGCTACTGTGACCTATATTCAGGAACAGCTATCTAAAAGCCTGCACACACAGCTCCTGGAACCAAGGAGATTAGTTCCTGCCTCTACAGGCTGTTTGCTGCTGCTTCTATGGGATCCAAAACAACCCGCTTTCTTCCTTTCCTTTCTTCCTCTCTGCCTAGTGTTTGGCTGATCTTGACAGAACCTCTTAAAATGGAGGCCTGCAGTCGCGGGAGTGTGGGAAACGAGTTCTCGTACTTCTGTCCCTCTGGTGTGGGGAGAACACAGAAGGACAGAGATGGTGCTGAACCCCCACACAAGGTGTCCGATACACTTGAACCTGAAAGTGGGAAAAGGGTGTTTGTGAAAAGAGAGGAGAGAAAGGAGTATCAGAGATTTTAAAAGCAGGAGTGGAGTTGAAGCTCCCGATACAGACTCTCTAACCAGGTGCCTACAAGTCCCTGGGAGGCATCTTTTTTCAGATGACTGTATACTCCAGTTTGAAGATTGGTCTAGACTTTGATCGTGCACACTCTGTTCTCTGAAACAGTCCATCTGCACCTCAGTCTCCAATCTCTGCTCTCTGCAACAGTTCTTCTGCACTCCAGTCTCTAATCTCTGCTCTCTGATACAGTACTTCTGCAACCCAGTCTTCAACATCTGCTCTCTGTATCAGTCCTTTTGCACCTCAGTCTCCAACCTCTGCTCTCTGCAGCAGTCGTGTTACACGCCAGTAACCAAAATCTGCTCTGTATAACGATCCTTCTGCACCTTAGTTTCCAACCTCTGCTCTCTGAAACGATTCTTCTGCACCCCAGTCTCCAACATCTGATCTCTGTATCAGTCCTTCTGCACCAGAGTCTCCAAACTTTGCTCTCTGCCAAAGTTCTTATGCACTCAAGTCTTCAAACTCTGCTGTCTGCAACATTTCCTCTGCACCCCAGTCTCCAACCTGTGCTTTCTGTAACAGTCCTTCTGCACCACAGTCTCCAACATCTGCTCTCTGCAAGGATCCTTCTTCTATCCAGTCTGTAAACTCTGCTCTCTGTAAAAGTCCTTTTGTATCACAGTCTCCAACCTCTTCTCTTTGTAACGGTCCATCTGCTCTTCAATTGCCAACCTCTGTTTTCTATAACAGTCCTTCTCCACCCCAGTCTCCAAACTCTTTTCTTTGCAACTATCTTTCTACACCTCAGTCTCCAACCTCTGCTCTCTGTAAAAGTCCTTCTGCACCTCAGTCTCCAATCTCTGCTCTCTGTAACAATCCTTCTGCACCTCTGTCTCCAACGTCTGGTCTCTGTAACAGTCCGACTGCACCCCAGTCTTTAATATCTGCTCTCTGGAATGGTCTTTCTGCACCCCAGTCTCCAACCACTTCTCTCTATAACGCTCCTTCTGCACCTCAATTTTCAACCTCTGCTCTCTGTAACAGTCCTTCTCAGCCTCAGTCTGAAACTTCTGCTCTCTGCAACAATCCTTCTAAACAACAGTCTCCAAACTGTGCTATCTGTAACAATCCTTCTGAACCCCAGTCTCCAACCTCTTCTCTCTGTAACAATCTTTCTGTACCTCAGTCTCCAACCTCTACTCTCTGCAACAGTCCTTCTGCATCTCAGTCTCCAACCTCTGCTCTCTGCAATAGTCCTTAAGCACCGCTGTCTCAAATTCTGGTCCCTGCAACAGTCGTTCTACACCCCAGTCTCAAACCTCTGCTATAAGCAACAGTCCTTCTGCACCTTAGTCTCCAACCTCTGCTCTCTGCAACAAACCTTCTGCACCCCAGTCTCCAACATCTGCTCTCTGCAACAGTCCTTCTGCACCTCAGTCTGAAAACTCTGCTCTCTGCAACGATCCTTCTTCACCTCAGTTCCCAAACTCTGATCTCTGCAATGGTCCTTCTGAACTCCCGTATTCAATCTCTGCTCTCTGTAACAATCCTTCTGCACCTCAGTCTCCAACATCTGCTCTCCGAAAAAGTCCTTCTGCACCCCAGTCTCTAACATCTGCTCTCTGCAACAGTCCTTCTGCACGTCAATCTCTAACCTCTACTCTCTGTAACATCCTTCTGCACCTCAGTCTCCAACATTTGCTTTTTGTAAGACTCTTCTGCAACCCAGTATCAAAACTCTGTAAATTGTAACAATCCTTCTGAACCCCTTCTCGAAACTCTGTTCTCTGTAACAGTCCTTCTGAACACCAGTCTCAATAATCTGCTTCCCACAAAGATCTTTCTGCACCCCAGTCTCCTTCCTCTGATCTCTGCAACAGTCCTACTCCACCCCAGTCTCCAACCTCTGCCCTCTCTAACAGTCCTCCTGTAGTGCACTCTCAAAAATCTGCTCTATGTAACGGTCCTTCTGCAACCAATTCTCCAATCTCTGCTCTCTGTAACACTCCTTCTGCACCTCTGTCTCCAAACTCTGCTCTCTGCAACAGTACTTCTGCACCTCAGTCTGAAAACTTTGTTCTCTGCAAGGATCCTTCTGCACCCCAGTCTCCAACCTCTGCTCTTTGTAACAGGCCTTTTGCACCCCATTCTCTAACCTCTGCTCTCTGTAATAGTGCTTCTTTACCTCAGTCTACAAACTCTGCTCTCTGCAAAAGTCCGTCTGCATCCCAGTCTTCAAACTCTGCTTACTGTATCACTCCATCTGCACCACAGTCTCCAAATTCTGCTCTCTGTAAGATCCTTCTGCATTACAGTTTCCAAACTCTGCTCTCTGTAACATTCCTTCTCCACCACAGTATTTAACCTCTGCCTTCTGCAAGTGCCCTGTGGCACCCCAGTCTCCATCATCTGATCTCTGCAACACTGCTTTTGAACCCCAGTCTCCAAACTCTGCTCTCTGTAAGATCCATCTGAACCCCAGTCTCCAAACTCTACTCTCTGTAACAGTCCTTCTGCACCCCAGTCTCCAAACTCTGCTCTCCCTAACAGTCCTTCTGCACCTCAGTCTCCAACCTTTGCTCTGTGTAACAGTCTTTCTGCACCCCAGGTTCTAAAATCTGCTCTCTTGAACGATCCTGCTGGAACCCAGTCTCTAATGTCTGATTTTGCAACAGTCCTTCTGCACCACAGTCTCAAAACTCTGCTCTCTGTAAGATCTCTCTGCACTCCAGTTTCCCAACTCTGCTCTCTGTAACATTCCTTCTCCACCCCAATCTCCAACCTCTGTCCTTTGCAACATTTTTTCTTCTCCCCAGAATCCGAGATCTGCTCTCTGTAACAGTCCCTCTGTACCGCAGTCTCCAACCTCTGCTCTTTGTAACGATCCTTCTACACCAAAGTCTCCATCTCTGCTTTCTGTATCAGTCTGTCTGAACCCCAGTCTCCAACCTCTGTTCTCTGTATCTATCCTTCTGCACCTTAGTCTCTAACCTGTGCTCTATGTAAGAGTCCTTCTGCACCCCAGTCTCTAACCTCTGCTCACGGTAACAGACCTAGACCGCAGTCTTCAACCTCTGCTCTCTGTAATGATCTTTCTGCAGCCCAGTTTCGAAACTCTGCTTTCTGTAACAGTCCTTCTGCACCTTAGTCTCCAAACACTCCTCTCTGTAACAGTCCTTCTACACCTTAATCCCCAACCTCTGTTCTCTGTAACAGTCCACCTGCACCTTAGTCTCCAAACTCTGCTCTCTGTAAGATCCTTCAGCAACCGAGTCTCCAAACACTGCTCTGTATAACAGTCCTTCTCCACCCCAGTCTCCAAACTCTCCTCTCTGTAACTGGCCTTCTGCACGCCAGTCTCCAAACTCTGCTCTCTTCAACAACACTTCAGCACCCCAGTCTCCAAACTCTGTTCTCTGCAATGATCCTACTTCACCCCAGTCTCCAAACTCTGATCACTACAATAGTCCTTCTGCACCTCAGTCTCCAAATTCTGCTCTCTGTAAGATCCTTCTGCACCCCTTTCTTCTAGCTCTGCTCTATGTAACAGAACTTCTGCACCTCAGTCTCCAATCTCTGCTCTTTGCAACAGTCCTTCTGCACCACAGTCTTCAAACTCTTCTCTCTGTAAGATCCTTCTGCACCTCAGTCTCTTACCTGTTCTCCAGTTTCCAAATTCTTCTCTCTGTAACATTTCTTATTCACCCTAGTATTTAACCTCTGCTTTTTGCAAGTGTTATGCGGCACCCCAGTCTTCAAACTCTGTCCTCTACAACAGTCCTTCTGCTCCCCAGTCTCCAACAACTGCTCTCTGTAAAGGTCCTTCTTAACCCCAGTCTCAAACCTCTGCTCTCTGTATCTATCCTTCTGCACCTCAGTCTCCTACCTGTTCTCTCTGTAACATTTCTTCTGCACCCCAGTCTCCAAACTCTGCGCCCTGTAACAGTTTTTCTATACTGCAGTCACCAAACTCTGATCTCTGTAATGGTCGTTCTGCACCCCAATTTCCAACCTCTGCTTTCTGTAACAGTCCTTCTGCACCTCAGTCTCCAAACTCTGCTCTCTGTAACAGTCCTTCTACACCTCAGTCTCCAAACTCTGCTCTCTGTAACAGTCCTTCTGCACCTCAGTCTGACACCTCTGCTCTCTGCACGATCCTTCTGCACCCCAGTCTCAAAACATTGCTCTCTGTAACAGTCCACCTGCACCTCAGTCTGCTCTCTGTAACAGGCCTTCTGCAAGCCAGTCTCCAAACTCTTCTCTATGTAGCAGGCCTTCTGCACCTCAGTCTCTAAAATCTGCTCTCTGCAATGATCCAACTGCACCCGACTCTCCAACTTCTGATCTCTGCAACAGTCCTTCTGCACCTCAGTCTCCAAATTCTGCTCTCTGTAAGATGCTTCTGCAGCCCTGTATCCAACCTCTGCTCTCTGTAACAGTCCTTCTGCACCTCAGTCTCTTACCTCTGCTCTCTCTCACAGTCCTTCTGAACCTCAGTCTCCCAACTCTGCTCTCTGTAAGATCCTTTTGCAACCAAGTCTTCAAACTCTGCAGTCTGTAAGAGTACTTCTGCACAACAGTCTGGAACCTCTTCTCTCTGCAACGATTCTTCTCCACCCCAGTCTCCAACATCTGCTCTCTGCAACAGTCCTGCCGCACAACAGTCTCTAAAGTCTTCTCTCTGGAACAGTCCTTCTTCACCCCAGTCTTCAAACTCTGCTCTCTGCAACGATCCTTCTGGACCCCAGTCTCCAATGTCTGCTCTCTGCAACAGTTCTTCTGCACTACAGTCTCCAACCTCTGCTCTCTGTAAGATCTATCTGCACTCCAGTTTCCAAACTATGCTCTCTTTAACATTCCTAATCCACCCCAGTCTCCAACCTCTGTCCTCTGCAACAGTCCTTCTGCTCCCCAGTCTCGAACATCTGCTCTCTGTAACAGTCCTTCTGTACCGCAGTCTCCAACCTCGGCTCTTCGTAACGGTCCTTCTACACCCCAGTCTCCAACCTCTGCTTTCTGTATCAGTCTTTCTAAAAACCAGTCTCCAACATCTTTTTTTCTGTACCTATCATTCTGCACCTCAGTCTCCAACCTGTGCTCTATGTAAGAGTCATTCTGCACCCAAGTCTCCAACATCTGTTCTGGATAACAGTCCTATATGACAGTCTCCAACATCTGCTCTCTGTAAAAGTCCTTTTGCACCCCAATTTCAAAACTCTGCTTCCTGTAACAGTCCTTCTGCACCTGAGTCTCCAAACTCTGCTCTCTGTAACAGTCCTTCTACACCCCAGTCTCCAAACTCTGCTTTCTGTATCAGTCTTTCTGAACCCTAGTCTCCAATCTCTGTTCTCTGTATCTATCCTTCTACACCTCAGTCTCCAACCTCTTCTCTATGAAACAGTCCTTCTATACTTCAGTCTTCAAACTCTTCTCTCTGTAAAGATTTTTCTGCAGCATATACTCCAAACTCTGCTTTCTGTATCAATCCTTCTGCAACCTAGTCTCCAAATTCTGCTCTCTCTAAAAGTCTTTCTGCACCTCAGTATCCAACCTCTGCTCTCTGTAACAGTCCTTCTGCACTCCAGTCTCCAAACTCTGCTCTCTGCAACAGTCCTTCTGCACCCCAGTCTCCAACGTCTTCTCTCTGCAAAAGTCCTTCTGCACCCCAGTCTGCATACTCTGTAACCTGTAACAATCCTCCTGCCCCTTAGTCTCCAAACTCTGCTCTCTGCAACAGTCCTTCTGCACCCCAGTCTCCAACCTCTGCTCTCCGCAACAGTCCTTCTGCACTCCAGTCTCCAAACTCTGCTCTCTGCAACAGTCCTTCTGCACCCCAGTCTCCAACCTCTGCTCTCTGCAAAAGTCCTTCTTCACCTCAGTCTCCAACCTCTTCTCTCTGCAACAGTCCTTCTGCACAGAAGTCTGAAAACTCTGCTCTCTGCAACAATCATTTTGCAACACAGTCTCCGAACTCTGCTCTCTGTAAGAGTCCTTCTGCACCTCAGTCTCCAAACTCTACTCTCTATAATTTCCTTCTGCACCCCAGTCTATAAATGGTGCTATCTGTAAAACTCCTTCTGCATCCCAGTTTTTAACATCTGCTCTCTGTAACAGGACTTCAGCACCCCAGTCTCCAATCTCTGCTCACTGCAACACTTCCTCTACACCCTAGTCTCCAAACTGTGCTCTCTGTAACTGTCTTTCTTATCCCAGTCTCCAAACTCTGCTCTCTGTAACGATCCTTCTGCACCTCAGCACCTCAGTCTCCAACCTCTGCTCTCTGCAATGATCCATTTGCACCACAGATTCTAACCTCTGCTCTTTGTAACAGTGCTTCTAAACCTCAGTGTCCAACCTCTTCTCTCTGTACGAATCCTCTGCACCTCAGTCTAAAACCTCTGCTCTCTGTAACAGTCTTTCTGCACCTCAGTATCCAACCTCTGTTCTTGTAACAGGGTTTCTGCACCCCAGTCTTTAACCTATGCTCTCTGTAACAGTTCTTCTGCACCCCAATCTCGAATCTCTGCTCTCTGTAAAAGTCTTTTTGCATCCCAGTATCCAAACTCTTCTCTATGCAACGATTCTTATGCATCTCAATATCCAACCTCTGCTCTCTGCAACAGTCCTTCTGCACCCCAGTCTCCATACTCTGCACTCTGTAAGATCCTTTTGCATCCCTTTCTCCAACCTCTCTTCTCTCTAACGGAACCTCTGTACCCCAGTATCCAACCTCTGCTCCCTGTAAAAGTCCTTCTGCACCTCACTCTCCAACCTTTGATCTTTGTAATGGTCCTTCTGTACCCCAATCTCCAACCTCTGCTCTCTCTAACAAACTTCTGCACCTTAATCTCAAACGTCTTCTCTCTGTAAGAGTTCTTCTGTACCCTAGTCTCTAATATCTGCTCTCTACAATGGTCCTTCTGCACCAAAGCCTCCAAACTCTGCTCTCTCTAACAGTCCTTCTGTACCGCAGTCTCCAACCTCTTCTCTCTGTAACAGTCCTTCTGCACCTCAGATTCCAACCTCTGCTCTCTGTAACAGTCCTTCTGCACCTCAGATTCCAAACTCTGCTCTCTGTAACAGTCCTTCTAAGCCTCAGTCTGAACCTCTTCTCTCTGCAACGATTCTTCTGCACCTCAGTCTCCAAACTCTGCTTCGTATAACTGTCCTGCTGCACCCCAGGCTCTAACCTCTGCTCTCTGCAACGATCCTTCTGCACCTCATTCTCCAACCTCTGCTCTCTGCAATGATCCTTCTGCACCCCAGTCTCCTTCCTCGTCTCTCTGTAATAATCATTTTCACCCCTGTCTCCAACATCTCCTCTCTCTAAAAGTCTTTCTGCACCTCAGTCTCAAATCTTTGCTCTCAGAAATGATCTTTCTGCACCTCAGTCTCCAACCTCTGCTCTCTTTAATAGTCCTTCTGCACCCAGTCTCCAAACTCTGCTCTCTGTAACAGTCCTACTGCACCTCAGACTCCAACCTCTTCTCTGTGTAACAGTCCTTCTAAGCCTCAGTCTGAATCCTCTGCAATTTTCAAGGATCCTTGTGCACCTCAGTCTCCAATCTGTGCTATCAGTAACGATCCTTCTGCATCCCAGGCTCCAAAATCTGCTCTCTGTAACAGTTATTCTGTACCGCAGTCTCCAACCTCTGCTCTCTGCAACAGTCTTTCTGCACCCCAGTTTCCAACCTCTGTTCTCTGCAACTGTCCTTAGCACTCCAGGCTTCAAACTCTGCTCTCTGGAACAGTTCTTCTGTACCGCAGTCTCCAAACTCTGCTGTGTGTAACGGTCATTCTGCACCCCAGTCTCCAAACTCTACTTTCCATATAAGTTATTCTGCACCCAGTCTCCAAACGCTGCTCTCTGTAACAGTCCTTCTGCACCTCACTTTCCAAACTTTGCTCTCTGAAACAGTCCTTCTGCACCCCAGTCTGCAAACTCTGCTCTCTGTAACAGGCCTTCTGCACCCCGCTCTCCAAACTCTGCTCTCTGTAACAGGCCTTTTGCACCCTAGTCTCCAACCTCTTCTCTCTGCAGCGATGCTTCTTAACCTCAGTCTCCAAACTCGGCTCTCTGCAACAGTCCTTCTGCACCCCAGTCTCCAACCTCTTCTCTATGTAACAGTCCTTCTGCACCCCAGTCACCAACCTCTGCTGTCTGCAACAGTTCTTCTGAACCCCAGTTACCAAAATATGCTCTGTGTAACGATCCTTCTGCACCTTAGTTTCCAAACTCTGCTCTCAACAACGATCCTTCTGCACCCCAGTCTCCAACCTCTGCTCTCTGTATCAGTCCTTCTGCACCCAAGTCTCCTAACTCTGCTCTCTGCAACATTTCTTCTGAACCACAGTCTCCAACCTGTGCTCTCTGTTATAGTCCTTCTGCACCCTAGTCTCCAACATCTGCTCTCTGCAATGATCCTTCTTCTACCCAGTCTCTAAACTCTGCTCTCTGTAAAGGACCTTTTGTATCGCAGTATCCAACCTATTCTCTTTTTAACAGTTCATCTGCTCCCCAATTGCCAAACTCTGCTTTCTGTAACAGTCCTTCTGCACCCCAGTCTCCAAACTCTTCTCTCTGCAACGATCCTTCTGCACCTCAGTCTCCATCCTTTGCTCTCTGTAATGGTCCTTCCGCACCCCAGTCTCCAATCTATGCTCTCTGTAACAATCCTTCTGCACCTCTGTCTCCAACGTCTGCTCTCTTTAACAGTCCTTCTGTTCCGCAGTCTCCAAACTCTTCTCTCTATACCGGTACTTCCGCACCCCATTTGCCAACCTCTGCTTTCTGAAACAGTCCTTCTGCACCTGAGACTCCAACCTCTGCTCTCTGTAACAGTCCTTCTAAGCCTCAGTCTGAAACCTTTGCTCTCTGCAACAATCCTTCTAAACCCCATTCTCCAAACTATGATATCTGTAACAATCCTTCTGCACCCCAGTCTCAAACATCTGCTCTCTGTAACAGGTCTTCTGCAACTCAGTCTCCAAAGTCTGCTCTCTGTAACAGTCATTCTGCACCTCAGTCTCCAACCTCATCTCTCTGCAACGGCCCTTCTGCATCCTAGTATCCAACATCTGTTCTCTGCAGCCGTCCTTCTGCAACCCAGGCTAATAACTCTGCTCTCCGCAACCATCCTTCTGCACCCCTGTCGCCAACCTCTGTTCTGTGCAAAAGTCCTTCTACACACCAGTCTCAAACATCTGCTCTCTGCAATGATCCTTCTGCATCCCAATCTCCAACGTCTGCTCTCTGCAACAGTCCTTCTACACAACAGTCTCCAACTTCTGCTCTCTGCTACAGTTCTTCTGCACCCCAGTCTCCAACCTCTGCTCTCTTCAACATTTCTTCTGCACCCCAGTCTCCAACCTGTGCTCTCTGTAACTATCCTACTGCACCCCGGTCTCCAAACTCTGCTCTCTGTAGCGATCCTTCTGCACCTCATTCTCCAACCTCTGCTCTCTGCCACAATCCTTCTGCACCCCAGTCTCCAACGTCTGTTCTCTGCAACAGTCTTTCTGACCCCAGTCTCCAGCCTCTGCTCTCTGTAACATTCTCCTGCACCCCAGTTTTTAAACTGTGCTCTAGGTGACATTCCTTCTGCACCCTAGTCTCCACCCTCTGCTCTTTGTAACAGTACTTCTGTACTGCAGTCTTCATTCTCTGCTCACTGCAACATTTTTCTGCAACCCAGTCTCAAAACTCTTCTCTCTGTAACTGTCTTTCTGACCCTAGTTTTTAACCTGTACTCTATGTAACGATCCTTCTGCACCTCAGTTTCCAACCTCTGTTCTCTGCAACGATTCTTCTGCACCACAGTTTCCAACCTCTGCACTCTGTAAGAGTCCTTCTACACCTAGTCTCCAAACTCTTCTCTCTGTACAAATCCTGCTGCACCTCACTCTCCAACTTCTGCTCACTGTAACAGTCCTTCTGCACCTCAGTCTCCAACCTCTGCTCTCTGTAACAGTTCTTCTGCAAGGCAATCACGAATCTCTGCTCTCTTTAACAGTCTTTCTACACCCCAGTCTCCAACCTCTTTTCTCTGCAAAGATCCGTCTGAACCTCAGTCTCCAACCTATGCTCTCTGCAACAGTTTTTCTGCACCCCAGTCTTCAGAATCTGCTCTCTGTAAGATCTTTTTGCATCCCTTTCTCCAACCCTTCCTTTCTTTAAAAATCTTTCTGCACCCCAGTATCCAAACTCTGCTCTCTCTAAACGTTTTTCTGCACCTCAGTCTCCAATCTTTGCTCTCTGTAATGGTCCTTCTCTACCGCAGTCTCCAACCTCATCTCTCTCTATCAATCCTTCTGCACCTCAGTCTCCAATGTCTGCTCTCTGTAACAGTCCTTCTGCATCCTAGTCTCCAACATCTGTTCTCTAAAACGGTCCTTCCGCACCAAAGTCTCCAAACCCTGCTCTTTCTAACAGTACTTCTGTACTGCAGTCTCCAACCAATTCTCTCTATAACGGTCCTTCTGCACCGCAATTGCCAACCTCTGCTTTCTGTAACAGTCTTTCTACACCTCAGATTCCAACCTCTGCTCTTTGTAACAGTCTTTCTAAGCCTCAGTCTGAAACCTCTGCTGTCTGCAACAATCCTTCTTGCACCCCAGTCTCCAAACTGTGCTATCTAAAACAATCCTTCTGTACCTCAGTCTCCAACCTCTGCTCTCTGTAACAGGTCTTCTGCACCTCAGTCTGCAAACTCTGCTCTCTGTAACGGGCCTTCTGCAACCCATTCTCCAACCTCTTCTCTCTGCAACGATCCTTCTGAACCTCACTCTCCAACCTCTGCTCTCTGCAATGATCTTTCTGCATTCCAGTGTCCAACAACTGCTCTCGGCAATAGTCTTTCTGCACCCCAGTCTCCAACATCTGCTCTCTGCTACAGTACTTAGCACCCCAGTCTGCAACCTCTGCTCTCTGCAACATTTCTTCTGAACCAAAGTCTCCAACCTGTGCTCTCTGTAACTGTCCTGCTGCACCCAGGTCTCCAAGCTCTGCTCTCTGTAGCGATCCTTCTGCACCTTATTCTCCAACCTCTGCTCTCTGCAACGATCCTTCTGCACCCCAGTCTCCATTCTATGCTCTCTGTAAGAATCGTTTTGGACACACTCTCCTCTCTGTAAATGTCCTTCTGCACTTAATTCTCCAAGTTCTGCAATCTGTAACACTCCTTCTGCACCCCAGTCTAGAACCTCTGCACTCAGAAATGACCTATCTGTACCTCAGTCTCCAACCTCTGCTCTCTTTATTACTCCTTCTGCACCCAGTCTCTAACATCTGCTCTCTGCAACGATCCGTCTTCTCCCCAGACTCCAAACTCTGCTCTCTGCAATGGTCCTTCTACATCCCAGTTTCCAAAATCTGCTCTCTGTAACAGTCCTTCTGCACCTCAGTCTCCAAACTCTGCTCTCTGAAACAGTCCTTCTGGACCCCTGTCTCCAACCTCTGCTCTCAGTAACAGTTCTTTAGAACCCCATTCTCCAAACAATGCTCTCTGTAAAACTCCTTTTGCACCCCTGTCTCCACCCTCTACTCTCTGTAAAAGTCCTTCTGCAACCCAGTCTCCAAACTCTGCTCTCTGTATCAGTCTTCTGCAACCAAGGCTCCAAACTCTGCTCTCTGTAACAGGCCTTCTGCAACCCAGTTTTCAAACTCTGCTCACTGTAACTGGCCTTCTGCACCCCAGTCTCCAAACTGTGCTCTATGCAACGATCCTTCTGCACCCCAGTCTCAAAACTCTGCTCTCTGTAACAGTCCTTCTCTACCCCAGGATTCAACATCTGCTCTCTGAAACAGTCCTTCTGCACCTCAGTCTTAAAACTCGGCTCTCTGCAAAAATCTTTCTGCAAATGAGTTTCCAAACTTTGCTCTCTACAACAGTCCTTCTGCACCCCAGTCTCCAAATTCTGCTCTCTGCTAAAGTACTTCTGAACCCCAGTCTCCAACATCTGCTTTCTGTATCAGTCATTTTACACCCCAGTAACCAAAATGTGCTCTGTGTAACAATTCTTCTGCACCTTAGTTTCTAACCTCTGCTCTCTGCAACATTTCTTCTGCACCCCAGTCTCCAACCTGTGCTCTATGTAACAGTCCTTCTGCACCCCAGTCTCCAACATCTGCTCTCTGCAACGATCCTTCTTCACCTCAGTCCCCAAACTCTTCTCTTTGTAAAAGTCCTGATGCACCTCAGTCTCCATCATTTGCTCTCTGTAATTGTCTTTCTGCACCCCAGTCTCCAATCTCTGCTCTCTGTAACAATCCTTCTGCATCTCAGTCTCAAACATCTGCTCTCTGCAAAGGTCATTCTACACCCCGTCTACAAACTCTGCTCTGTAACAGTCGTTCTGTACGACAGTCTCCAAGCTCTTCTCTCGATAACTGTCCTTCTACACCCCAATTTTCAACCTCTGCTCTCTGTAACAGTTCTTCTAAGCCTCAGTCTGAAACTTCTGCTCTCTGCAACAATCCTTCTAAACAACAGTCTCCAAACTGTGCTATTTGTAACAATCCTTCTGCACCCCAGTCTCCAACATCTGCTCTCTGTTACAGGTTTTCTGCAACCCAGTCTCCAAACTCTGCTCTCTGTAAAAGGCCTTCTGCACCCCAGTGTGCAATCTCTGCTCTCTGCAAAAGTCCTTCTACACCCCAGTCTCCAACCTCTGCTCTCTGCAACGATCCTTCTGCATCCCAGTCTCCAACGTCTGCTCTCTGTAAGATCCTTCTGCACCCCGTTCTCCAAACGTTGCTCTCTGTAACAGTAATTGGGCACCTCAGTCTCCAACCTTATCTCTCTGCAACGGCCCTTGTGCACCCCAGTATCCAACCTCTGTTCACTGCAGCTGTCTTTCTGCACCCCAGGCTACAAACTCTGCTCTCTGTAAAAGTCCTTCTGCACCCCAGTCTCCAAACTCTACTTTACGTATCAGTTATTCTGCACCCAAGTCTAAAATCTCTGCTCTCTGTAACAGTCCTTCTTCCAACCTTTGCTCTCTGAAACAGTGATTCTGCACCTCAGTCTCCAAACTTATCTCTCTGCAACGGCTCTTGTGCACCCCAGTATCCAACCTCTGTTCTCTGCAGCTGTCCTTCTGCACCCCAGGCTACAAACTCTACTCTCTAACAGTCCTTCTTCACCCCAGTATCTCAACTCTACTTTTCGTATCAGTTATTCTGCAACCCAGTCTAAAACCTCTGCTCTCTGTAACAGTCCTTCTGCACCTCAGTCTCCAACCTCTGCTCTCTGAAACAATCCTTCTGCATCCCAGTCTCTAACCTCTGCTCTCTGTAAACGTCTTATTATACCCCAGTATCCAACATCTGCTTTCTGCAACGATCCTTCCGCATCCCAGTCTCCAACGTCTGCTCTCTGCAACAGTCATTCTACACCCAAGTCTCCAACCTCTCCTCTCTTCTACAGTCTTTCTGCATCCCAGTCTCCAACCTCTGATCTCTGCAACAGTCTTTCTGCACCCCAGTCTCAAACTACTATTCTCTGTAACAATTTTTCTGCACATCAGTCCCCAAACTCTGCTCTCTGCAATCGTTCTTCTGCACCCCAGTCTCGAACCTCTCCTCTCTGTAACAATCGTTTTGCACTCCAGTCTCCAACCTCTGCTCTCTGCAACGATCCTTTTGCAATCCAGTCTCCAACGTCAGCTCTCTGCAAAAGTCTTTCTGTACCCCAGTCTCCAACATCTGCTCTCTGAAACAGTCCTTCTTCACCTCAGTCTGAAAACTCTGCTCTGTGCAATGATCATTCTGACCCCAAGTCTAGAAACTCTGCTTTCTGTAACAATCCTTTTTAATCTCACCTCTCAACAGTCCTTCTGTACTTCATCTCACCTCTCAACTGTCCTTCTGTACTGCAGTCTCCAAACTCTGCTTTCTGCAATGGTCCTTCTGCACCCCATTCTCAAACCTCTGTTGTCTGGAAGAGTCCTTCAGCACCTCCGTCTCCAAAATCTTCTCCCTGCAACAATCTTTCTGCACCTTAGTCGCCAAATTCTGCTCTCTGCAACAGTTTTTCTGCACCCCAGTATCTAACATCTACTCTCTAAAACAGTCCTTCTGCACCCCAGTCTCCAACCTCTGCTCTCTGTAACATTCCTTCTGTACTGCTATCTCCAACCTCTGCTTTCTGTAAGGATACTTCTGCACCCCAGTGTCCAACTTCTACTTTCTGTATCAGTCCTTCTGCACCCCAGTCTCCAACCTCTACTCTCAGTAACAATCCTTCTGAACCTCAGTCTCCAAACTCTACTCTCTGTAAAAGTCTTTCTTCATCTAAGATTCCAAACTCTGCTCTCTGCAACAGTCCTTTAGAACCGCTGTCTCAAATTCTTGTCCCTGCAACAGTCTTTCTACACCCCAGTCTCCAACCTCTGGTATCTGCAACAGTCCTTCTGCACCTCAGTCTGAAAACACTGCTCTCTACAACGATCCTTCTTCACCTCAGTTCCCAAACTCTGATCTCTGCAATGGTCCTTCTGAACTCCAGTATCCAACCTCTGCCCTGTAACAATGCTTCTGCACCCTAGTCTCCAACATCTGCTCTCTGAAAAAGTTCTTCTGCACCCCAGTCTCAAACATCTGCTCTCTGCAACAGTTGATCTGCACCTCAGTCTAACAACTCTGCTCTCTGAAACAGTCATTATCCACCCCAGTCTCCAACCTCTGCACTCTGTAACAGTCCTCCTGTAGTGTAGTCTCCAAAATCTTCTCTCTGTAATGGTCCTTCTGCACCTCAGTCTCTAAACTCTGCTTTCTGTATCACTCCATGTGCACCCCAGTCTCCAACCTCTACTCTCTGTAACAGTCCTTCTGCACCTCAGTCTCCAAACTCTGCTATTTACAACAGTCCTTCTGCAACAAAGTCTCAAACCTCCGCTCCGTGCAACAGTCCATCTGCATTTTTTCTCCAAACTCTATTCTCTGTAACAGTCTTTCTGCAAACCAGTCTCAATACTCTGCTCTCCCCAACGATCCATCTTCACCACAGGCTCCTTCCTGAGCTCTTCAACAGTCCTTCTCCACTCCAGTCCCCAACCTCTGCTCTCTGTAACAGTCCTCCTGTAGTGCACTCTCAAAAATCTGCTCTATGTAACGGTCCTTCTGCACCCCAGTCTCCAATCTCTGCTCTCTGTAACAGTCCTTCTGCACCTCAGTCTTTGAACTCTGCTCTCTGCAACAGTCCTTCTGCACCTCAGTCTGAAATCTCTGTTCTCAGCAAGGATCCTTCTGCACCCCATTCTCAAAACTCTGCTCTCTGTAACAGTCCTTCTGCACACCAATCTCCAACCTCTGCTCTCAGTAATAGGTCTTTTGCACCCCATTCTGCAACCTCTGCTCTCTGTAACAGTGCTTCTGCACCTCAGTTTACAAATTCTGCTCTCTGCCACAATCCTTCTGCACCCCAGTCTCCAAAGTCTGCTTACTGTATCAGTCCATCTGCACCACAATTTTCAACACCTGCTCTCTGTAAGAGTCTTTCTTCACCTCAGTCTACAAACTCTGCTCTCTGCAACAGTCTTTCTGCACCCAAATCTCCAACATCTTCTCTCTGCAACAGACCTTCTCCACCAAATCTTCAACCTCTGCCTCTGTAACAGTCCTTCTGTAACCCAGTCTCTAACCTCTGCTCTCCTCAACAGTCCTTCTGCACCCCAATGTGAACCTGTGCTCTCCGCTACAGTCTTTATACACCCCAGTGTCCAGCCTCTGCTCTCTACAACAGTCTCTCTGCAACCCAGCCTCCAACCTCTGCTCTCCTTAACAATCCTTCTTCACCCCAGTCTTCGAACTCTGTTCTTTATAACAATCGTTCTGCACCCCAGTCCAAAATTTTGCTCTCTACAACGAACCTTCTTCACCCCAGTCTCCAACCTCTGCTCTCTGTAACAGGCATTTTGAACCCCAGTCTTCAAACTCTGCTGTCTGCAACGATCCTTCTGCACCCCAGTATTTAAACTCTGCTCTCTCCAATGATCCTAGTGCACCCCAGTCTCCAACCTCTGATCTCCAGAACAGTCCTTCTGCACTTCAGTCTACAAATTCTGCTCTCTGTAAGATCCTTCTGCACCGCTGTCACCAACCTCTGATCTCTGCAACAGTCCTTCGGCACCCTAGTTACCAACATCTGCTCTCTTTTACAGTCTTCTGCACCCCCTTCTCCAACCTCTGCTCTCTGTAACAGTTCTCCTATACTGCAGAATCCAAACTCTACTCTCTGTAACGGTCTTTCTGTATCCCAGACTCCAATATCTGCTTTCTGTATTAGTCCTTCTGCACCCCAGTCTCAAACCTCTGCTTCCTATAACAGTCCTTCTGCACCTCAGGTTCCAACCTCTGCTCTCTGTAAAAGTCCTTCTACATCGTAGTCTAAAACCTCTACTCTCTGCAACAGTCCTTTTGCACCTCAGTCTCCAACGTCTGCTCTCAGCAAGGGTCCTTCTGCACCTCAGTCTCCAACCTCTACTCTCTGTAACAGTGCTTCTTCACCTCAGTCTCAAATCTCTGCTCTCTGTAAGATCCTTCTGTAACCCAGTCTCCAAACTCTTCTCTCTGTAACAGTCCTTAATCACCCCAGCCTCCAAACTCTGCTCTCTGCAACAGTCCTTCTGCACCTCAGTCTGAGAACTCTGCTCTCTGCAAGGAGACTTCTTCACCTCAGTTCCCAAACTCTGATCTCGGCAATGGTCCTTCTGAACCCCAGTATCCAACCTCTGCTCTCTTTAACAATCTTCTGCACCCCAGTCTCCAACATCTGCTCTCTGAAAAAGTCCGTCTGCACCCAAATCTTCAACATCTGCTCTCTGCAACAGTCGTTCTGCACCTCAGTCTAAAAACTCTGCTCTCTGAAACGATCCTTGTGCACCCCAGTCTCCAAACTCTGCACTCTGAAACAGTCCTTCTCCACCCCAGTCTCCAACCTCTGCTCTCTGTAACAGTCCTCCTGTAGTTTAGTCTCCAAAATCTGCTCTCTGTAACAGTCCTTCTGCACCTCAGTCTCCGAACTCTGCTGTCTGCAACAGTTCTTCTGCACCAAAGTCTCAAAACTCTGCTTTGTACAACAGTCCTTCTGCACCCCTTCTCCAAACTAGGTTCTCTATAACAGTCCTTCTGCACACCAGTCTCAATATTCTGCTCTCCACAACGATCCTTCTGCACCCCAGTCTCCTTCCTCGTCTCTCTGCAATAGTCCTTCTCCACCCCAGTCTCCAAACTCTGCTCTCTGTAACAGTCCTCCTGTAGTGCACTCTCAAAAATTTGCTCTATGTAACGGTCCTTCTGCACCCCAGTCTCCAATCTCTGCTCTCTGTAACAGTCCTTCTGCACCTCAGTCTCCAAACTCTGCTCTCTGCAATAGTCCTTATGCACCTCAGTCTGAAATCTCTGTTCTCGGCAAGGATCCTTCTGCACCCCATTCTCAAAACTCTGTTCTCTGTAACAGTCCTTCTGCACCCCAGTCTCCAAACTCTGCTTACTGTATCAGTCCATCTGCACCACAATTTCCAACACCTGCTCTCTGTAAGAGTCTTTCTTCACCTCAGTCTACAAACTCTGCTCTCTGCAACAGTCTTTCTGCACCCAAATCTCCAACATCTGCTTTCTGCAACAGACCTTCTGCACCAAATCTTCAACCTCTACCTCTGTAACAGTCCATCTGTAACCCAGTCTCCAACCTCTGCTCTGTGCAACAGTCCTTCTGCACCCCAATGTGAACCTGTGCTCTCCACTACAGTCCTCATACACCTCAGTGTCCAGCCTCTGCTCTCTGCAACAGACCCTCTGCAACCAAGTCTCCAAACTCTGCTCTCCTTAACAATCCTTCTGCACCTCAATCTCCAACCTCTTCTCTCTGCAATGATCCTTCTGCACCTCAGTCTTAAAAAACTACTCTCTGTAAATGTACTTCTGAACCACTTGTCCAAACTCTGCTCTCTGTAACAGGCCTTCTGCACCCCAGTTCCAAACTCTGTTTTGTATATCAATCCTTCTGCACCTCAGTCTCAAAATTTTGCTCTCTACAATGATCCTTCTGCACCCTAGTCTCCAATCTCTGCTCTAAGTAACAGGCCTTTTTCACCAAAATCTCCCACCTCTAATCTCTGTAACAGTCCTCTTGAAACTCAGTCTCCAACTTCTGCTCTCTGCAACAGTCCTTTGGCACCTCAGTATCCAAACTCAGCTCTCTGCATCGATCCTTCTGAGCCTTAGTCTCGAAACTCTACTGTCTGTTACTGTCCTTCTGCACCCCGGTCTCAAACCACTTCTGTCTGCAAAGATCCTTCTGCACACCAGTCTCCAACGTCTGCTCTCTGCAACAGTCCTTCTGCACACCAGTCTCAAACCTCTACTCTCTGTAACAATCCTTCTGCAACTTAGTCTCCAACCTCTGCTCTCTTCAATGATCCTTTTGCACCGCAGTCTCAAAACTCTGCTCTCTGCAAAAGTCCTTCTGCACCCCAGTCTCCAACCTCTGCTCTCTGTAACAGTCCTTCTGTAACTCAGTTTCCAAACTCTGCTCTCTGCAAAAGTCCTTCTGCACCCCAGTCTCCAACCTCTTCTGCCTGCAAAAGTCCTTCTACACCCCAGTATCAAACCTCTTCTATCTGCAACAGTCCTTCTGCACCCCAGTCTTCAACCTCTGCTCTCTGTAACAATCCTTCTGTAACTCAGTCTTCAACCTCTAATCTCTGTAACAGTCCTTCTGCTTCTCAGTCTTCCAACTCTGCTCTCTGCAACAGTCCTTCAGAACCGCTGTCTCAAACTTGTCCCTGCAACAGTCCTTCTACACGCCAGTCTCCAACCTCTGCTATCTGCAACAGTCCTTCTGCACCTTAGTCTCTAAACTCTACTATCTGTAACAGTCCTTCTGCACCTAAGTCTCCAACATCTGCTCTCTTTAAGATCCTTCTGCAACTCAGTCTGTAAACCCTGCCCTCTGTAACAGTCCTTCTGCACCCCTTGTCCAACCTCTGTTCTTGTAACAGTCCTTTTGCACGCCGGTCTCAAAACTCTGCTCTCTGCAAAAGTCCTTCTGCACCCAAGTCTCCAATATCTGCTCTCTGCAACAGTCGTTCTGCACCTCAGTCTGAAAACTCTGTTCACTGCAACGATCATTCTGCAACCCAGTTTCCAACCTCTGCTCTCTGTAACAGTCCTGCTGTACCACAGTCTCCAAACTCTGCTCTCTGTAAGATCCTTCTGCAACCCTGTCTCCAAATTCTGCTGTCTGTAACAGTCTTTCTGCACCCCAGTCTCCAAACTCTGCTCTGTGTATCAGGCCTTTTGCACCTCATTCTCTGACCTCTGCTCTCTGCATCAGTCCTTCTGCACCGGAGACTCCAAACTCTGCTTTCAGTATCAGTCCATCTGCACCCCAATCTCCAAACTCTGCTCTGTGTAACAGTCCTTCTGCACCTCAGTCTACAAACTCTGCTCTCTGCAACAGTCCTTCTTCAACCCAGTCTTCAACATCTGCTCTCCACAACAGTCCTTCTGCACCAAAGTCTCAAAAATCTTTCCATATAACAGTCCTACATAAAGGCAGTCTAGAACCTCTACTCTCTGCAACAGTGCTTCTGCACCCAAATCTCAAAACTGTGCTCTCGGCAACAGTCCTTCTACACCCCATGTCCAGCCTCTGCTCTCTCCAGCAGTCCCTCTGCAACCCAGTCTCCAAACTCCGCTCTCTGTAACGGTCCTTCTGCACCTCACTCTCCAAACTCTACTCTCTGTAAAAGTACTTCTGCACCGCTTCTCCAAACGCTGCTATCCATAACAGGCCTTCTCCACCCCACTCTCAGACATCTTTTCTCTATAACAATCCTTCTGCACCACAGTCTCCAACCTCTGCTCTCTACAACTATTCTTCTGCACCCCAGTCTCTAACCACTGCTCTCTGCAACAGTCCTTCTGCACCCCAGTCTCCAACATGTACTCTCTGCAAAATCCTTCTGCACCTCAGTTTGAAAACCGTTCTCTGAAACGATCCTTCTGCACCCTAGTCTCCAACCTCTGCTCTCTGTAACAGTCCTGCTGCACCTTGGTCTACAACCTCTTCTCTCTGTAAAATCCCTGTGCAACCTTTTCTCAAAACTCTTCTCTCTGTAACAGTTCTTCTGCACCCCAGTCTCCAACCATTGTTCTCTGTAACAGTCCTCTTGCACCTCAGTCTCAAACCTCTGCTCTCTGCAAAAGTTCTTCTACACCCAATTCTCTAACCTCTGTTCTCTGCAACAGTCCTTCTGAACCACAGTCTCCAACCTCTGCTGTCTACAACAATCTTTCTGTACCCTAGTCTCCAACTTATGCTCTCTGTAATGGTCCTTATGTACAGCAGTCTACAAACTCTGCTCTCTCAAACGGTCCTTCTGCACCCCAGTCTCCAACCTCTGCTCTCTGTATCAGTACTTCTGCACCCAAGTCTCTAAACTCTTCTCTCTGTAACATTCCTTCTGCACCGCAGTCTCCAACCTCTGCTCTTTGCAACAGTTCTTCTGCACCCCAGTTTCCAACCTATGCTCTCTACAACAGTTCTTCTCCACCCCAGTCTCCAACATCATCTGCTGTAACAGGCCTCCTCTACTGCGGTCTCCATATTCTTATCTCTGTAATTTTCCTTATGCACCACAGTCTCCGACCTCTGCTTTCTCTATCAGTCCTTCTGCACCCCAGTCTCCAACCTGTGCTCTCTGTAACAGTCCTTCTGCATCTCAGTCTGCAAACTCTGCTCTCTGCAACATTCCTTCTGCACCGAATCTCCAAACTCTGCTTCCTCCAACAGTCCTTTTACAACAAATCTCCAACCTCTGCGATCTGCAGCAGTCTTTCTGCAGCCCAGTCTCCAACATCTGCTAGTCTGTAACAATCCTTCTGCACCTCAGTCTCCAACCTCTACTCTCTGTAACAGTCGTTCTGCACCACAGTCTCCAATCTCTGCTCTGTGTAAGATCTTTCTGTAACCCAGTCTCCAAACTCTTCCCTCTGAAACAGTCCTTCTGCACTCTTTCTCCAAACTCTTCTCTCTGTAACAGGCCTTATGCACCCCAGTCTCCAACCTCTTTTCTGTAAAAATCCTTCTGCACCCCAATCTCAAACCGCTGATCTCTACAACGATCTTTCTTCACCCCAGTCTCTAATGAATACTCTCTGCAACAGTCCTTCTGCACCCGAGACTCCAACAACTGCTCTCTGCAACAGTAATTCTGCACCTCAGTCTGAAAACTCTGTGCTTTGCAATGATCCTTCTGCACCCAAGTCTCCAGACTCTGCTCTCTGTAACAGTCCTGCTGCACCTCAGTCTCCAAACTCTGCTCTCATTAAGATCCTTCTGTAACCCTGTCTCCAAACTCCGCTCTCTGTAACATTCTTTCTGCACCCCAGTCTCCAACCTCTGCTCTCTATATCAGACATTT
This sequence comes from Ictidomys tridecemlineatus, assembly GCF_052094955.1. Lineage (NCBI taxonomy): Eukaryota > Metazoa > Chordata > Mammalia > Rodentia > Sciuridae > Ictidomys > Ictidomys tridecemlineatus. The sequence continues at coordinate 142,316 of NW_027520994.1, forward strand.
TGAACCCATATTTACAACCTCTACTCTCTATAACAGTCCTTCTGAACCTCAGTCTCCAACTTCTACTCTCTGCAACAATCTTCTGCACCTCAGTCTCTAAGCTCTGCTCTCTGCAACGATCTTTCTGCACCTCTGTCTCCAAAGTCTGCTCTCAGCAACACTCCTTCTGCACCCCATTTTCCAACCTCTGCTCTCTTTTAGATCCTTCTGCACACCAGTTTCCAAACTCTGTTCTCTACAACATTTCTTTTCCATCCCAGTCTCCAACCTCTTTTTTCTGCAACGATCTTGTAGCATCCCCAGTCTCCAACCTCTGTTCTCTACAAAAGTCCTTCTGCTGCCCAGGCTCCAAACTCTTCTCTGTGTAACAGTCCTTCTTTACTGCAATTTCCAACCTCTGCTCTCTGTAATGGTTCTTCTGCACCCCAGTCTCCAAACTCTGTTGTCAGTAACAGACCTTTCTCACCCCAGTCTCCAAACTCTGGTCTCTGTAACAGGCCTTCTGTAACCCAGTCTTCAACCCCTTCTCTCTGCAATGATCTTTCTGAACCCCAGTGTCAAAACTCTGTTCCTTGCAACAGTTCATCTGCACCCCAGTCTCAAACCTCTGCTCTCTGTAAGATCCTTCTGCATCCCAGTCTCCAAACTCTGCTCTCTGTAAGAGTCCTTCTGCACTCTAGTCTCCAAGCTCTACTCTCTGCAACAGTCAATTTGAACCCCAGTCTCCAACCTCTGCTCCCTGTAAGATCCATCTGAACCCAAGTACCCAAACTCTGCTCTCTGTAACAGTCCTTCTGCACCCCAGTCTCCAAACTGCTCTCTGCAAGATCCTTCTAGATCCCAGTCTCCAACCTCTGCTCTCTGCAACAGTCCTTCTGCACCACAGTCTCCAACCTCTGCACTCTGTAACAGTTTTTCTATAATAAAGTCTCAAAACTCTGTTATCTGTAATGGTTCTTCTGCACCCAAATTTCCAATCTCTGCTTTCTGTAACAGTCCTTCTGCACCTCAGTCTCCCAAATCTGCTCTCTGTAAGATCATTTTGTAACCAAGTATTTAAACTCTGCACTCTGTAAGAGTCCTTCTGCACAACAGTCTCCAACCTCTTCTCTCTGCAAGGATTCTTCTCCACCCCAGTCTCCAACATCTGCTCTCTGCAACAGTCCTTCACCACCAGAGTCTCCAACCTCTGCTTCCTCTAGCAGTCCTTCTGCACGCCAGTCTCCAAACTCTGCTCTCTTTAAGATTCTTTTTGCACATGAGACTACAAACTCTGCTCTCTGCAACAATCCTTCCGCACTCCAGACTTGAAACTCTGCTCTCTGCAACCCTCCTTCTGCACTCCAGTCTCAAAACTCTGCTCTCTACCACACTCCTTCTGCACCCAGGTCTCAAACCTCTGCTCTCTGCAACAGTCCTTCTGCACCCCAGTCTCCACACTCTGCTCTCTGCAACAAACCTTCTGGACCCCAGTCTCCAACCTCTGCTCTCTGTAACAATTTTTCTGCACAACAGTCTCCAAACTCTGCTCTCTGTAATATCCTTCTGCACTCCAGTTTCCAAACTCTGCTCTCTGTAACGTTTCTTCTCCACCCCAGTCTTTAACCTCTGCTTTCTGCAAGTGTCCTGCGGCACCCCAATCTCCAAACTCTGTCCTCTGCAACAGTCCTTATGATCTACAGTCTCCATCCTCTACTCTCCGTAACGGTCCTTCAGCACCCCAATCTCTAAACTCTGCTTTCTGTATCAGTCCTTCTGAACCTCAGTCTCAAAACTTTGCTCTTTGTATCTATCCTTCTGCACCTCAGTCTCCAACCTGTGCTCTCTGTAACATTCCTTCTGCACCTAAATTTCCAACCTCTGCTTTCTGTAACACTCCTTCTGCACCTCAGTCTCCAACCTGTTCTCTCTGTAACATTACTTCTGCACCCCAGTCTCCAACCTCTTCTCTCTGTAACAGTTTTTCTATACCGCAGTCTACAAACTCTTGTCTCTGTAACGGTCCTTCTGCACCCCAATTTCCAACCTCTGCTTTCTGTAACAATCCTTCTGTACCTCAGTCTCCAAACTCTTCTCTCTGTAACAGTTTTTCTGCACCACAGTCTCCAACCACTGCTCTCTGTAACAGTCCACCTTAACCTCAGTCTCCAACATCTCCTGTAACAGGCCTTCTGCACGTCAGTCTCCAAACTCTTCTCTCTGTAGCAGGTCTTCTGGACACCAGTCTACAAAATCTGCTCTCTGCAACGATCCTTCTGCACCCCAGTCTCCAACATCAGCTCTCTGCAATGATCCAACTTCACCCCATTCTCCAACCTCTGATCTCTAGAACAATTTTTCTGTACCTCAGTCTCCTAATTCTCCTCTCTGTAAGATGCGTCTGCAAACCAGCATCCAATTTCTGCTCTCTGTAACAGTCCTTCTGACCCCAGTCTCCTAACTCTGCTCTCTTAACAGTCCTTATTCACCTCAGTCTGCCAAATCTGCTCTCTGTAAGATCATTTTGTAACCAAGTATTTAAACTCTGCACTCTGTAACAGTCCTTCTGCACAACAGTCTCCAACCTCTTCTCTCTGCAAGGATTCTTCTCCACCCCAGTCTCCAACATCTGCTCTCTGCAACAGTACTTCCGCACCCCAGTCACCAAACTCTGCTCTCTGTAACAGTCTTTTTTTAACCCCAGTCTACAAACTCTGCTCTCTGCAACAATCCTTCTGGAACCCAGTCTCTAACGTCTGCTCTCTACAACAGTCCTTCTGCACCACAGTCCTCAAACTCTGCTCTCTGTAAGATCCTTCTGCACTGCAGTTTCCAAACTCTGCTCTCTGTAACATTCCTTCTCCAACCCAGTCTTCAACCTCTGTCCTCTGCAACAGTCCTTCTGCTCCCCAGTCTCCGAGATCTGCTCTCTGTAACAGTCCTTTTGTACTGCAGTCTCCAACCTCTGCTCTTCGTAACGGTCCTTCTACACCCCAGTCTCCAACCTCTGCTTTCTGTATCAGTATGTCTGATCCCCAGTCTTGAACCTCTGTTCTCTGTATCTATCCTTCTGCACCTCAGTCTCCAACCTGTGCTCTCTGTAAAAGTCCTTCTGCAACCCAATTTTCAAACTCTGCTTCCTGTAATAGTCCTTCTGCACCTCAGTCTGAAACCTGTTCTCTGTAACAGTCCTTCTGCACCTCAGTCTGAAACCTCTGCTCTGTGCACGATCTTTTTGCACCCAGTCTTCAACCACTGCAGTCTGTAACAGTGAAGTTACCCGTCAGTCTGCAACCTCTGCTCTATGTAAGTTCTTTCAGTAACCCAGTCTGTGCTCTCTGTAACAATCCTTCTATACCGCAGTCTCCAACCTCTGCACTTTGTAAGGATACTTCTACACCCCAATTTCCAAACTCTGCCTCTCTGTAACAGTCCTTCTGCACACCAGTCTCCAACCTCTCCTCTCTGTAACAGGCCTTATGCACGCCAGTCTCAAAACTCTGCTCTCTATAGCAGGCCTTCTGCACCCCAGTTTCCATCCTATGCTTTCTGCAATGATCCTTCTGCACCCCAGTCTCGAAACTTTGCTCTCTGCAATGATCCTACTGCACCCCAGTCTCCAACCTCTGATTTCTGCAAAAGTCCTTCTGCACCTTAGTCTTCAAATTCTTCTCTCTGTAAGATCCTTCTGCACCCCTGTCTCCAACCTCTGCTCTGTGTAACAGTCCTTCTGCACCCCAGTCTCCAACCTCTGCTCTCCGCAAGAGTAATTCTGCACACCAGTCTCCAAACTCTGCTCTCTGCAACAGTCCTTCTGCACCCTAGTTACCAACATCTGCTCTCTGCTATAGTACTTCTGCACTCCAGTCTTCAACCTCTGCTCTCTGTAACAGTCCTTCTGTTCTGCAGTATCAAAACTCTACTCTCTGTAACGGTCTTTCTGTACCCCAGACTTTAACCTTTGCTTTCTGTATCAGTCCTTCTGTACCCCAGTCTCCAAACTCTGCTCTCTGTAAGAGTCCTTTTTCATCTCAGTCTCCAACCTCTGATCTCTGCAGAGTCCTTCTGCAACTCAGTCTCCAACCTCTGCTTTCTAAAACAGTTCTTCTGGACTCTAGTTACCAATATCTGCTCTCTGCAACAGTCCTTCTGCACTTCAGTCTCCAACATCTGCTCTCTGCCACAGTCATTCTGCACCTCAGTCTGAAAACTCTGCTCTCTGCAACGACCCTTCTGCATCCCAGTCTCCTACCTCTGCTCTCTGTAACAATTCTTCTGCACCTCAGTCTTTCAACTCTGCCCTCTGTTTCATCCTTCTGCAACAACGTCTTTAAACTCTGCACTCTTTAACTGTCCTTCTGCACAACAGTCTCCAACCTCTGCTCTCGTTAACAGAACTTCTGCCACCCAGTCTCCAAACTCTGTTCTGTGTAACAGGCCTTCTGCACCCCAGTCTCCAACCTCTTCTCTCTGCAACGATTCTTCTCCACCTCAGTCTCCAACCTCTGCTCTATGCAAAAGTCCTTTTGCAAACAGTCTCTAAACTCTGCTCTCTGTAAGATCTATCTGAACCCCAGTCTCTAAACTCTGCTCTCTGTAACAGTCCTTCTGCACCCCAGTCTCCTAACTCTGCTCTCTGTAAGAGTCCTTCTGCACCCCAGTCTCCAAACTCTGCTATCTGTAACAGTCTTTCTGCACCTCATTCTCCAACCTCTTCTCCCCAGTCTCTGAGATCTGCTCTCTGTAACAGTCCTTCTGTATGGCAGTGTCCAACCAGTGCTCTCAGTTTTGGTTCTTCTACACCCCAGTCTCCAAACTCTGCTTTCTGTATCAGCCTGTCTGAATCCCAGTATCCAGCCTCTGTTCTCTGTATCCATCCTTCTGCACCTCAGTCTCCATCTTTTGCTTTCTGTAAGAGTCCTTCTGCATCCCAGTCGCCAACCTCTGCTCTTGATAACAGTCCTTAACCACAGTCTCCAAACTCTGCTCTCTTAAACGGTACTTCTGCATCCCAATTTCCAACCTCTGCTACCTGTAAAAGTCTTTCTGCACCTCAGTCTCCAAACTATGATCTCTGCAACAGTCATTCTACACCCCACTCTCCAACATCTAGTCTCTGCAACAGTCCTTATACATTACAGTCTGAAAACTCTGCTGTCTGCAACGAATCTCCTGCACCCCAGTCTCCAACCTCAGGTGTCTGTTACAATCCTTCTGCACCTCAGTCTCCAACCTCTGCTCTCTGTAATATCCATCTGAACTCCAGTCTCTTTACCTCTACTCTCTGTAACAGTTCTTCTATACCTAAGTCTCCAAACTCTGCTCTCTGCAACAGTCTTTCTGCACCTCAGTCTCCAAACTCTGCTCTCTGCAACAACCTTCTGCACCCCAGTCTGCAAACTCTGCTCTCTGCAGCGATCTTTCTGGATCCCAGTCTCCAACGTCTGCTCTCTGCAACAGTCCTTCTGCACCACAGTCTCCAACCTGTGCTCTCTGTAAGATCTTTCTGCACTCCAGTTTACAAACTCTGCTCTCTAACATTCCTTCTAGACCCCATTCGCAAACCTCTGCTTTCTGCAAGGGTCCTGGGGCACCCCTGTCTCCAAACTCTGTTCTCTGCAACAGTCTTTCTGCTCCCCAGTCTCCAGTATCTGCTCTCTGTACCAATCCTTCTGTACCGCAGTCAC